>NW_007219304.1:0-5352 GCF_000164805.1 Carlito syrichta | reverse complement strand
GGGTTTCAGGTGGCCCATTCGCCAAAATACTGAACACTGTGCCCTGTGGGTAGTTTTTGAACCCTAGCATTCTTCCACATCTCCATTATGAATGTCCCTAGTGTCTATTATTTTCTTCTTTGTGGCCATTTAGCTCCCACATATGATTGAGAACAGGCGGAATTTGGTTTTCTGTTTCTGAGTCAATTTACTTGGGATGATGATCTCCAACTACATCCATGTTGCTGCAAAGAACGTGATTTAATTATTTTGTATGGCTGTGTAATATTCCATGGTGTATATATACCCATTTGCATTATCCACCGATGGGCTGAGGAGCATTTGGGTTGATTCCACATCTTTGCTATTGTGATTTGTGCTGTGTTGAACACGTTGGTACAGATGTCTTTGTTACATAATAAGCTCTGTTTCTTAGGGTAGATTCCTAGTAGTGGGGTTGCTAGATCAAATGATAGATCTACTTTGAAGTCTTTGAGTAATCTCCATACCACTTTCCATAGGGGTTGTACTAATTTACATTCTCACCAACAGTGTGCAAGTATTCTCTTTTCTCCACATTCATGCCAGCATCTATTGTTTTTTTGTTTAATAATGGCTATTCTTGTGTAAGGTGTGGTTTTAATTTGCATTTTTGTGATGATGCATGATATTGAGCATTTTATCTCATGTTTATCAGCCATCTTCATATCTTCTTTTGAGAGATGCTTGTTATATCATTTGCCCACTTTTTAATGGGGTTGTTTGCCTTTTTTTTTTTTTTTTTTGCTAATTTGTTTGAGTTCTTTGTAGATTCTGTATGTCAGTCATTTGTCAGATGCATAGTTTGTGAATATCTTCTGTCTTTTTATATGTTGCCTATTTACTCTGTTGATTATTTCTCTTGTTGTGCAGAAGCTTTTTAGTTTAGGTCCCACTTATTTATTTTTGTTTTAGTTGTGATTGCTTTTGGGGCTTTACTCATAAATTCTTTGCCTAGGTCAATGTCCATAAAAGTTTTTTCTAGCTTTTCTTCTAGGATTTTTATGGTTTCAGGTCTGACATTTAAGTTTTTGATCTATCTTGAGCTAATTTTTGTATATAGGGAGATAGAAGGATCAAATTTTATTTTTCTACATGTACCTATCCCATTTTCCCAGTACCATTTATTGAATAGGATGTTCTTTTTTCAGTGTATGTTTTTGTCTTTGTCAAAAATATATTGGTTGTACGTATTTGGGTTTATTCTGTATTCTTTATTCTATTCCATTGGTCAATATGTCTGCTTATGTTCCAGTACCATGCTGTTTTGGTTACTACTGTCTTGTACTATAATTTGAAGTCAGGCAATGTGATGCTTCCAGCTTTGTTCTTTTTGTTTAAGATGCTTTGGTTATTCTGGCTCTATTTTGATTCCATATGAATTTTAGGGTTTTTTCCCTAATTCTGTGAAAAATGACATCAGGAGTTTGATAAGGATTGCATTGAACTTGTAGATTACTTTGAGCAATATGGTCATTTGAATAATGTTGATTCTTCCAATCCATGAGCATGGGATTTTTCTTGATTTGTCTGTGTCCTCTGCAGTTCATTTTATCAGAATTTTGAAATTCTCCATGTAGAGATCTTTCACCTCCTTGATTAAATATATTCCTAGGTATTTTAACTTTTTGGCTGCTATTGCAAATGGGATTGAGTTCTTGTTTGATTCTTGGTCACTATTGGTGTATAGCAGTGCTACAGATTTATGTGTTGATTGTGTATACTGAAACTTTACTAAATTCATTTAACAAATCAAAGAGCTTTGGTTTTGTTTTTTTTTTAGGAGTCTTTAGGATTCTCTACATATAAGATTATATTGTCAGCATACAGAGATACGTTGTTTTCTTCTTTTGCTATTTGTATTCTGTATAGTTCTTTGCTTGCATGATTGCTCTGGCTAACACTTCCAGTACTATGTTGCCTTGTTCCAGTTCTGAGGGGAAATATGTTCAACTCTTCTCCATTCAGGATGACATTGATTGTGGGTGTGTCATAAATAGTTTTTATTATTTTGAGGAATGTTCCCTCTATGCCTGTTTTGCTGAGGGTTTTTATCATGAAGGGATTCTGTATTTTTAAAGTCATTTTAAAAATTAATCCAGTCTTATTTACTTCACTATACATTTATTTGATAAATATATATTAAGTGCGAAGACCTGTGCTAACCCTGAACTGACTCTAATTTTGAATCTGGGTGACATTCAGAAATAGATGAGGAGAAACAGAAGAGAAACCCAGGAGCAGAAGTGGGCTTCTTTAGTTACAATGTGGCCAGGCTGAGGGGATTCTGCTTTTTATCAAATGCTTTTTCTGCATCAACTGAAATGATCATATGATTTCTGCTTTTAAATCTGCTTATGTAATGGATCATGTTTATTGACTTGCATATGTTTAACCACCTGCATCCCTGGGATAGAATTCATTTAGTTGTAGTATATTATTATTATTTTTGTATGTACTGTTGAATTTGGCTTGTTAATTTTTTATTGATAATTTTTGTTACTATGTTCATAAGCGATGTTGGTTTTTATTTTTCTTTTTTTGTTGTTGTGTATTTTCCTGGCTTTGGTATCAGAGTGATACTGGCCTCATAGAATAAGTTGGGGAGGATTTCTTCCTCTTCAGTCTTGGAGTACCTTCATTAAACTTAGTACTAGTTCTTTGAGGGTCTGGTAGAATTCTGTTATGAGTCTATCAGACTCTGGACTTTTTGTTGTTGTTTTTGGAAGAATATTAAATACTATTTCAATCTTGCTACTGATTATTAGTCTGTTCAGGGTTCTATTTTTTCCTGATAGAAGGTTGGATGGTTGTTGTTTCCAAGAATTTATCCATCTTCTCTAGATTGTCTAATTGGCCTGCATAAAGATGCTTATAATAATCTTGGATGATTTTTTGAATTTCTGTTGTATCAGTTATAAAGTCTCCATTTTCATTTCGAATTTAGCTAATTTGAGTCTTCTCTTTTTGCTTCTTAATTCATCTAGGTAGTGGTCTATTGATCTTGTTTATATTTTCAAAGAACCAACTTTTTGTTTCATTGATTCTTTGGGTTTTTTTTGTTTTTTTTGAGTTGGAGTCTCACTCGGTCATCCAGACTGGAGTGCAGTGGCTGCTCCCAGCCACCGCGGCCTCGCCTGCTGGGCTCCGGCGATCCTTCCGCCTCAGCCTTCTGAGTAGCCGGAATTACAGGCGCGCACTACCACGCCCGGCTGATTTTTTTATTTTTATTGTAGAGATGAGGTCTCGCTGCCCAGGTGGGTCTCGAACCCGCAGGCTCAGGCAATCCACTCACCTCAGCCTCCCAAAGGCGCAGGATTACAGGCTGAACCACCGAGCCCGGCATTCTTTGCATTTTTTATGTTAGTTTTCTTTAGGTCTGCTCTGATTGTCATTACTTCTTTTCTTCTGCTAGATTTGGGTTTGGTTTGTTTGCTTTTTTCTATTTACTTGAGGTGTGATGCTAGATTGTTGATGTGTGATCTTTCAGTGTTATTAATTTAGCCCTTAAATGTTATAAAATGTCCTCTGAACACAGCTTTGGCTTTTTCCCAGAGATCTGAATAATTTGTTTCATTTTTATTCATTTTAAGAAATTTTTAAATTCCTATTTTGATATTATTGTTGACCCATTATTCAGGAGAAAATTGTTTAACTTCCATGCCTTTGTTTGCTTCTGTGTGTTCTTCATAGAGTTAATTTCTAGTAGTATTCCACAGTGGACTGAAAAGGTGCTTGATATGATTTGTATTTTTTTTAATTTATTGAGACTTCATTTGTGGCCTATTTTATGGTCTATCTTGGAGAATGTTCCATGTGTTGATGAACAAAGTATATATTCTCCAGTTTTGGAATGTAGTTCTGTAGATATCTGTTTGTTACATTTCCTCCAGAGTATTGTTTAACTCCAATGTTTCTTTGATGACTTCCTGCCTTGATGATCTATCATTGATGTGAGTGGAGTGTTGAAGTATCCCACTATTATCATGTTGCTATCTATTTCTCTCTCTCTCTCTCTCTCTCTCTGACCTAGTAAAACTTGCTTTATAAAACTGTGGCCTCTGGTGTTAGGCACATATACATTTAAAATTGTTATGTCCTCTTGTTGAATTGATCCCTTTACTATTATGCAATAGCCATCTGTGTCTTTTTTTTAACTGTTGTTAATTTAAGTCTGTTTTATCTGACACAAGAATGACTACTCCTGCTCATTTTTGGTTCCCATTTGTGTGGAATATATTCCCCCATCCCTTTACTTTGAGTCTATTGGAGTCTTTGTGAGTTAAGTGGGTGTCTTCTGGCAGCAGATATTTGGGTTGTGTTTTTTTTAATCCTTTCTGCCAATCTGTATATTTTTAATGGGTCATTGAGACATTCTAAATTCAGAGTTAATAATGATATATAAGGTATTATTCTACTCATCATACTGGTTGTTATCCGGTTGCTTTGTTTATTTATTTTCTCTATTGTGTTGGTGTTTCATAAAGTCTATGGACTTTATTGTTTCTAGTGTTTTTCTACTATTGTTTTTCAACTTTTGTTTCAGTATTTCAACTTTTGTTTCAAAAACTTTTGTTTTGTTTCCATAGGACTCCTTTGAATATTTCGTGTAGAGCTGGTTTAGTGGTAACAAATTCCATAAGTATTTGCTTGTCTGCACAGGACTTCATTCCTCCTTCATTTATAAAACTTTGTTTTTAGGATACAAAATCTTTAGTTGACATTTATTCTGTCTGAGAAAATTGAAAATGGGATCTCAGTTCCTGCTGGCTTATAGGGCTTCTTCTGAGAATTCTGCTGTTAGTCTGATAGGTTTATCTTTGCAAATTATTTGATGCTTTTGTCTCACTTCTCTTAAAACTTTTTCCTTCATGTTGACTTTGCATAGCCAGATGATTATATACCTTGGGAAGGTCCTTTTTGTAATGAATCTTCTGGGGGTTCTTTGGGCTTCTTGTATCTGGAGGTTTAGATATCTGGCTAGGTCAGGGATGTTTTCTTCCATTATTCCCTCAAATGGGTTTTCCAAACCTGTTGCTTTCATGTCTGCATCAGGAACACCAATGTTTTCTAGATTTGGATGTTTTAGATAATCTTATATTTCTTGGAGGCTTTGTTCCATTCTCTTGACTCTTTTTTCTTTATTTTTGCATTATTGGGTTAATTCAAAAGTCTTGTCTTCAAGCTCTGAGGTCTTTTCTTCTGCTTGTTCTGGTCTACTGCTAAAACTTTTCACTGAGTATTTTACTTTCCTAAATGCTTAATTTATTTCCAGAATTTCAACTGTGTGTTTGTGTGTATGTGTTTGTGTGTAAGTGTGTGTGTGTGTGTTTA
>NW_007219303.1:0-755 GCF_000164805.1 Carlito syrichta | reverse complement strand
CGGTAGTATGCATCTGTAGTTCTGACTATTTGGGATGCAGAGGCAGAAGGATCACCTGAGTCCTGCAGGTCAACACTGGGGTGACTGTGACCATGCCACTGTACTCCAGCCTGGGCGATGGAGTGAGACTCCAACTCAAATAATAATAGTAATAATAATAAAAGTTCACTAAGTAAAGTAAAATTTGATCCCTCTCATTCGATATATACAAGTAAAATCCAGGGTGCTTAAATATCTTAAAAACTATAAAGCTAAAGTAAGAAAATGTAGGAGAATATCACTAAGGCTAGGTAAGGGTGGGAGAGAGAGACAGTATTTTAAATCATTTTAAATTCTTGAATCAGCCAGGTTTGGTGGCTCAGCCTGTAATCTCACGTTTTGGGAGGCTGAGGTGAGTGAATTGCCTGAACCTATGGGTTCGAGACCCGCCTGGGCAACTTGGCGAGACCTCCGCAATAAATAAAAAATTAGCCGGGCTTAGTAGCGCCCGCCTGTAGTTCCAGTTACTCAGAAGGCTGAGGCGGAAGGATCGCTGGAGCCCAGCAGGTCGAGGCTATGGTGGCCAGGAGTGGCCACTACACTCCAGTCTGGGTGACAGAGTGAGACTCCAACTCAAAAAATAAAATCAAATCAAATAAATAAATAAATCCTTGAACCGAAACTGTAAGGCAAAAAAGTTAAAAGATATCATTACATATAAATTATGAATTTAATTAAAGAAGGAAAATACAGTTATTCTTAGCAAACACAGGGTA
>NW_007219302.1:0-5494 GCF_000164805.1 Carlito syrichta | reverse complement strand
TTATTAAGTCATCTGACTTGCTCAGCTGTTTCTTTTTCAGCACCAGCAGTAGGATAGAGGATAGGATTGGCCAGTTGGGCAAAGGCATGCTAGGTGATAAAGGGTCCAATAGGAAAAATGTATAGTTTTGAATCCAAGTATCTTTAATGTTTGCCCCAACTCAGCTGCAAGAGAGTACAAGTTTAAGACTTTATAAATGACTGTTCCAATACAACCAAAATGACCTCTTTTCAGCCTATAACAATTCCAGTGTGTCCAAGTATTTAAGAATTTTCTTCCATTACTTGAGTGTAAGATTTTTCTTTTTTTTTTGGTTTTTGAGTTGGGTTCTTATTCCATCACCCATATTGGAGGGCCGTAACACACTAATGGCCATTCTAGTGTCAACCTGCTGTTCTCTAGCAATCCTTCCACCCAGCCTTCCAAGTCGCTGGAACTATAAGCATGCAGTACCACACCCAGCTGATTTTAGATATATTGTGTAGAAGGAGTCTCACCAACTTGTCTGGGCTGATCGTGAACACACTGACTCAGGCAATCCACTTGCCTTGGCCTCCCAAAGTGCTGATATTACATGCTGAGCCACCAATCATGAACTTTTTTTTTTTTGAGTCGCATCTCACTTTTGCTGACCAGGCTGATGTGCAGTGACACACTCGTGGCCACCTCAGTCTTACAAGTAGCTGTATCTGCAGACCCATGCTACCATGCCCACCTAGATTTTTTTTTTTTTGAGTTGGAGTCTCACTCTGTCGCCCAGACTGGAGTGCAGTGGCCGCTCCCGGCCACCGCAGCCTCGACCTGCTGGGCTCCAGTGATCCTTCCGCCTCAGCCTTCCAAGTAGCCAGAATTACAGGCATGCACTACCACACCCAGCTGATTTTTTGATTTATATTGTAGAGATGAGGTCTCACTGCCCAGGCGGGTCTCGAACCCGCGGGCTCAGGCAATCCACTCACTTCAGCCTCCCAAAGGCACGGGATTACAGGCTGAGCCACTGAGCCCGGCAGATTTTTTTTTATTCTTATAGAAAGTCTGAGTCCATTGAGTGATGTGATCTAAAGAAGCCGATAATACTTTAAATAGTTTATTTCTTTTATGCTTACTTTATTTTTTTGTTTGTTTGTTTTTTTGGGTTTTTTTGAATCGGAGTCTCACTCTGTCACCCAGACTGGAGTGCAGTGGCTGCTCCCAGCCACCGCAGCCTTGACCTGCTGTGCTCCAGCGATCCTTCCACATCAGCTTTCCAAGTAGCCGGAACTACAGGTATGCGCTACCACGCCCGGCTGATTTTTTGATTTATTGTAGAGATGAGGTCTCGCTGCCCAGGCAGGTCTCGAACCCGTGGGCTCGGGCAATCCACTAACCTCAGCCTCCCAAAGGCGTGGGACTACAGGCTGAGCCACCGAGCCTGGCTTATGCTTACTTTAAATAACAAACCCTCCATGAACACGCCATGGATTGGCACTAGGATTGGTACCCAGGTAAGATTTACTCCAGTTTCCTAGTAGTTAGGTGAAGCTTGAAGAGGAGGTCTGGAGATGCAAACTGATAAACCAATTACCTCCATGTCACATGGTCTCTGAAAGAACAGATGAAGAGGTCAAGGTCTGCAGCCCAGAAACTTTTCATATTTTTTACATGGATAAATGATTGGATTTGACACCATCTGGTCAGTACATAAAAGGGGACATTTGGGGGACCTAGCCCTATTTGAGGCCATCCCTTCTGTTTTTGTGAGTTCTGATGTCACTGTCTGAAGGGCCATTTGTGTACAGAAGAGTTGTGTTTTCATTATTACTATTTCTGTTGTTTTTACCTTCTTAGAAAAACACTTTAGCTTCTAATATTATTGTCCTGGCAAAGCCTGATGGCTTTTGTTGAAATTGCTCATTATTACATGTTATAAAATGGACAAAGAAGGAAGTAAGTTTAACAGATTAAAATTATACACACACTGGTAGTCAAGTTTCTCTTGGGCAGGCTTAGGAAATACAGACTAGCAACACCCCAGAGGCACTGATATCAGAATCCTATAGGGCTTATTCCTTGCTCCATCCCTGCCCAGATCCACCCTCTTCTAAGCCTCCCCCATGTCTGTCTCCATCCTGAAATCTACCATCACAGGACTGATGCGAAGAGGTCAGAGTTTTGGGTAGCTACTCCCAGTTTCTCTCCCAAGCTGGTGGTCACCATTTTCTCACAACCAAAAGCAGATAAATGAGAGCAATAACTGTGTGCTACGGGGTTTCCATTGCTTTCTAATTTTTATTCATTAACCCCTGTGTTTCTGGAGCCATCCCACCAAGTTGTTCTTCATTCCAGTAAATCCAGAAATTGCTCCTCAAGGTATAAAAAAGTAAAAACAATAGTGAAAAATCCCTCATGAACTGAACTCTACCCTTCATTTCTATATCCCTCCCATCTTCTGGTATGTAGTATTTGATACACCTTTATGTTTAGATTGGAAGTATACTTTTTTTAGAAAGTAGATTAGAGAGAAGTGAAAGATTTCTTTTTGATACACTTTATTTTAAAATCATTGATAAGAAACAAGAAGAAATAGCCTGGGTCCTTCCTGGAAATCCTAGGAACTAGAGGACACTTAGTATCCACATCCCAGACTGCTATGGGGATGCACTTCCATACTGTGTGTTTGTCCCACCAGGATGAAAGTGAGACCCTCACTTAAAAAATAAATTAAGTAGCTGGGCTCGGTGGCTCAGCCTGTAATCCTGCTCCTTTGGTAGGCTGAGGTGTGTGGAATTCCCGAGCCTGCGGGTTCAAGACCCGCCTGGGTAGCGAGACCTCATCTCTACAATAAATCAAAAATCAGCTGGGAGTGGTAGCTCATGCCTGTAATTCTGGCTACTTAGAAGGCTGAGGCGGAAGGATCACCGGAGCCTAGCAGGTCAAGGCTGCGGTGGCTGGGAGCGGTGACTGCACTCCAGTCTGGGTGACAGAGTGAGACTCCAACTCAAAAATAAATAAATAAATAAAGTGGTCAGACTCAATAGTTCAGTCTGTAATATCAGTAATTTGGGAGGCTGAGGCAAGTGGATTGCCTGAGCCCATGAATTCAAGACTAGCTCTGAACACTTCGTGAGACCTCATCTCTACAATAGATAAAAAAATTAGCCGGGTGTTGTAGCACGCCCCCATAGTTCCAGCTACTTAAAAGGCTGATGCAGAAGGATGGTTGGAGCCCAGCAGTTTGATGCTGGGGTGGCCGTGAGCATGCATGCCACTGCAACAAAAAAATAATGTTAACTAAATTTAATTTGTAAAAAGTCTTTTTCTCAACATGTAGGTGTAACATGTCCAGATAACCTCACCTGAGAACAAACCCCAGTGAAGGAGAGGAAGAGGAAGAAATGTCTGGTTCTCAGGTCTGTGTGTCCCAAGTTAGATGCTGTGTCCACTATTTCTACTTGAATGTCATGATTTTAGAATCTGCAAACCTTTACTTCTCTACTTGTGATAGTCTTGCCTAATGAGTTCATTTCAACTTGGTTTATTGTTCTTCTGATATTCAAGGAACTGTGATAAACACTGCTTTCCTACAAAACACAGGTGTCTCCCTGTTCTCTTCATTCATGCTCCTAAGCTGCCATGAATAGTTCTCACCATGAATTCATTACATTAAAAATGTTCCCTTGTGACTGTGAAACATAGGAAGGCATGGATCCCCAAGACTCCTATTGGAGATGGGGTAGATTCTCAGATATTAATGAAAAGTGATCACTTTTTCATTGTATCACCCAGGCTTTAGGTTTATGGCATGCTCCCGGCCCCCATAGTTTCAACCTGTTAAGACAACCTCAGCCTGCCAAGTAGTTGGAAATATGGGAGCATATATTATTAAGAATTTTTCTGAATGCTCCATTAGTTAAAAGCAAAACCAGGTTAATAAAATACACATTTAAGCATATAGTAGTTAATGTCCAGAATAATTCAGGAAGGTCTAAATAAAGAATTATTAGATTTAACTTGTTGTCTAGAATGCTAAAAGCAAACAAATTTAAAGACACTATTAGAGATTTCTTGATTCAGGTGACATCTGACTTTTTCACTTTAAAGTTAACTTTTTTTATGATTAGTATATAACTTGAGGAGATTTTCCAAAGATACCACATGTAATCTGGAAGCTCTCCTTTCATGTTTTATTCCTTTGCATATAGTTTGCTTTTGAAAATGAAGGCACTCACCTTTGTTTACTGGTCAGGTAAACTGAGATAAACGCAGTATCTGCCACTTGGTGGATTTTTGCAAAATATTCTTACTGGGCCAGAAGTACTAACATAAATGGTGAACTTGTTAGAAATGCAGAAAGTCAGGTCAGGCAGCGTGGCTCATGCCTATCATCCCAGCAGTTTAGGAGGCTGAGGCAGGAAAATCCCTTGAGCCCAAGAATTAAAGATTAGCCTAGGCAATACAGCCAGACCTAATCTCTACCCAAAAGGTCAAAAAAGATCTCGACATGGTGGTGTGTGCCAGTAGTCCTAACTACATGGGAGGTTGAGGAATGTGGATCTTTTTATACCAGGAGGTTGAGACTTTGGTGAGCTCTGGGTGAAATGGTGAAACCACCAACTAAAAAAAACTGCAGACACTCTAGGTTTTACCTCAGACCTCCTGCATCAGAATCTGCACTTTTACAATATTCAGTTCATTGTACACATTCAAACTTTAGAGTGCCATTGCCAGAACATCCTCACCATCATCTTGCTAACTCTGGTGTGCTTGTGCCCTTTGAGTTTTGGTTGTCACCATGTTCCTGGCTTTCTCCTCGTGCAGGGGAGGTGAATCTCTCTCTTTCTCTAATTTGCTTTTAAATAAACTGTATTTTCTCTCTAAAAACAACTTTAGAGGGATTTTCTAAGTCACTGAGTTTGCCATCAGAGCAATGTATACAACTTATACTGTTTCATGAAAATTTACATAGTAAATATACAGGCCTGAGTTGGTGCCCGAATTTTATAGTGTATCATTCACTTAAGTACAGTATTTATGATGACTGAGTGGATTTTATTCTGTATTTTTCCTCAGATTTAAATATATGTGAATATTTATGTGTTAAAGGCTATCTTATTGCTTAATTCCAGATGCCATATTAGTTACAAACAGTTGTCTTCACTCCTGTTTCACCTAGAGTTTAATGAAGAATAATGCCCATCCCCACTTGGTAAATGTGTGTTGTTTTCAGGGGATGTTGACATTCAAAGATGTGGCCATAGAATTCTCTCCAGAGGAGTGGAAATGCCTGGACCCTGCTCAACAGGCTTTGTACAGGAATGTGATGATGGAGAACCACAGAAACCTGGTTTCCCTGGGTGAGGAGAACCTAAACACACAATTCTTCCTCCATATTAAGGATTTTCTGTCCTTTTTGGGGGGAGAATGTTTCTTGGGACTTTCTGCTTTATTTGAATGAGCTTCAAATTCCTGCTTTGACAGAAAATGTGGTGACTTCTTGGCAAAGAAAAGAAAATAT
>NW_007219301.1:0-567 GCF_000164805.1 Carlito syrichta | reverse complement strand
GAGAACCTCAACACACAATTCTTCCTCCATATTAAGGATTTTCTGTCCTTTTTGGGGGGAGAATGTTTCTTGGGACTTTCTGCTTTATTTGAATGAGCTTCAAATTCCTGCTTTGACAGAAAATGTGGTGACTTCTTGGCAAAGAAAAGAAAATATTGAAGATAGTTAATGTCTTCTAGGTTAATGATAAGTTCAAAAGTTTAGTGGCATACTATATCATTGCCCACAGCTAAAAACTTAATTGCTGTCATCAATTGTGTATTTTCTGCCACTTAACTAAGGACTCACAAATTGAACATTCTTCCTAAATGTTATAAAGGTTTATTGGGAAACAGTATTTTGGGACTCCTTTTTGAGAATCCCATTGTATAATGTTTTCTGTACTGAGCACAGTACAAGTTCGGTCACTGGAGAATCCCAGCAAGAGTTATTTTTTCTACTAAAACAGGGCTTGCTGTCTCTAAGTCGGACCTGATCGTGTGTCTGGAGCAAAGAAACAAGCCCTGGAATGTGATGAGACACAACGTGTTACAGAAACCCATAGGTAGGTGAGAGTGAGTGAAGCAC
>NW_007219300.1:0-5972 GCF_000164805.1 Carlito syrichta | reverse complement strand
TTATTAAGTCATCTGACTTGCTCAGCTGTTTCTTTTTCAGCACCAGCAGTAGGATAGAGGATAGGATTGGCCAGTTGGGCAAAGGCATGCTAGGTGATAAAGGGTCCAATAGGAAAAATGTATAGTTTTGAATCCAAGTATCTTTAATGTTTGCCCCAACTCAGCTGCAAGAGAGTACAAGTTTAAGACTTTATAAATGACTGTTCCAATACAACCAAAATGACCTCTTTTCAGCCTATAACAATTCCAGTGTGTCCAAGTATTTAAGAATTTTCTTCCATTACTTGAGTGTAAGATTTTTCTTTTTTTTTTGGTTTTTGAGTTGGGTTCTTATTCCATCACCCATATTGGAGGGCCGTAACACACTAATGGCCATTCTAGTGTCAACCTGCTGTTCTCTAGCAATCCTTCCACCCAGCCTTCCAAGTCGCTGGAACTATAAGCATGCAGTACCACACCCAGCTGATTTTAGATATATTGTGTAGAAGGAGTCTCACCAACTTGTCTGGGCTGATCGTGAACACACTGACTCAGGCAATCCACTTGCCTTGGCCTCCCAAAGTGCTGATATTACATGCTGAGCCACCAATCATGAACTTTTTTTTTTTTGAGTCGCATCTCACTTTTGCTGACCAGGCTGATGTGCAGTGACACACTCGTGGCCACCTCAGTCTTACAAGTAGCTGTATCTGCAGACCCATGCTACCATGCCCACCTAGATTTTTTTTTTTTTGAGTTGGAGTCTCACTCTGTCGCCCAGACTGGAGTGCAGTGGCCGCTCCCGGCCACCGCAGCCTCGACCTGCTGGGCTCCAGTGATCCTTCCGCCTCAGCCTTCCAAGTAGCCAGAATTACAGGCATGCACTACCACACCCAGCTGATTTTTTGATTTATATTGTAGAGATGAGGTCTCACTGCCCAGGCGGGTCTCGAACCCGCGGGCTCAGGCAATCCACTCACTTCAGCCTCCCAAAGGCACGGGATTACAGGCTGAGCCACTGAGCCCGGCAGATTTTTTTTTATTCTTATAGAAAGTCTGAGTCCATTGAGTGATGTGATCTAAAGAAGCCGATAATACTTTAAATAGTTTATTTCTTTTATGCTTACTTTATTTTTTTGTTTGTTTGTTTTTTTGGGTTTTTTTGAATCGGAGTCTCACTCTGTCACCCAGACTGGAGTGCAGTGGCTGCTCCCAGCCACCGCAGCCTTGACCTGCTGTGCTCCAGCGATCCTTCCACATCAGCTTTCCAAGTAGCCGGAACTACAGGTATGCGCTACCACGCCCGGCTGATTTTTTGATTTATTGTAGAGATGAGGTCTCGCTGCCCAGGCAGGTCTCGAACCCGTGGGCTCGGGCAATCCACTAACCTCAGCCTCCCAAAGGCGTGGGACTACAGGCTGAGCCACCGAGCCTGGCTTATGCTTACTTTAAATAACAAACCCTCCATGAACACGCCATGGATTGGCACTAGGATTGGTACCCAGGTAAGATTTACTCCAGTTTCCTAGTAGTTAGGTGAAGCTTGAAGAGGAGGTCTGGAGATGCAAACTGATAAACCAATTACCTCCATGTCACATGGTCTCTGAAAGAACAGATGAAGAGGTCAAGGTCTGCAGCCCAGAAACTTTTCATATTTTTTACATGGATAAATGATTGGATTTGACACCATCTGGTCAGTACATAAAAGGGGACATTTGGGGGACCTAGCCCTATTTGAGGCCATCCCTTCTGTTTTTGTGAGTTCTGATGTCACTGTCTGAAGGGCCATTTGTGTACAGAAGAGTTGTGTTTTCATTATTACTATTTCTGTTGTTTTTACCTTCTTAGAAAAACACTTTAGCTTCTAATATTATTGTCCTGGCAAAGCCTGATGGCTTTTGTTGAAATTGCTCATTATTACATGTTATAAAATGGACAAAGAAGGAAGTAAGTTTAACAGATTGAAATTATACACACACTGGTAGTCAAGTTTCTCTTGGGCAGGCTTAGGAAATACAGACTAGCAACACCCCAGAGGCACTGATATCAGAATCCTATAGGGCTTATTCCTTGCTCCATCCCTGCCCAGATCCACCCTCTTCTAAGCCTCCCCCATGTCTGTCTCCATCCTGAAATCTACCATCACAGGACTGATGCGAAGAGGTCAGAGTTTTGGGTAGCTACTCCCAGTTTCTTTCCCAAGCTGGTGGTCACCATTTTCTCACAACCAAAAGCAGATAAATGAGAGCAAATAACTGTGTGCTACGGGGTTTCCATTGCTTTCTAATTTTTATTCATTAACCCCTGTGTTTCTGGAGCCATCCCACCAAGTTGTTCTTCATTCCAGTAAATCCAGAAATTGCTCCTCAAGGTATAAAAAAGTAAAAACAATAGTGAAAAATCCCTCATGAACTGAACTCTACCCTTCATTTCTATATCCCTCCCATCTTCTGGTATGTAGTATTTGATACACCTTTATGTTTAGATTGGAAGTATACTTTTTTTAGAAAGTAGATTAGAGAGAAGTGAAAGATTTCTTTTTGATACACTTTATTTTAAAATCATTGATAAGAAACAAGAAGAAATAGCCTGGGTCCTTCCTGGAAATCCTAGGAACTAGAGGACACTTAGTACCCACATCCCAGACTGCTATGGGGATGCACTTCCATACTGTGTGTTTGTCCCACCAGGATGAAAGTGAGACCCTCACTTAAAAAATAAATTAAGTAGCTGGGCTCGGTGGCTCAGCCTGTAATCCTGCTCCTTTGGTAGGCTGAGGTGTGTGGAATTCCCGAGCCTGCGGGTTCAAGACCCGCCTGGGTAGCGAGACCTCATCTCTACAATAAATCAAAAATCAGCTGGGAGTGGTAGCTCATGCCTGTAATTCTGGCTACTTAGAAGGCTGAGGCGGAAGGATCACCGGAGCCTAGCAGGTCAAGGCTGCGGTGGCTGGGAGCGGTGACTGCACTCCAGTCTGGGTGACAGAGTGAGACTCCAACTCAAAAATAAATAAATAAATAAAGTGGTCAGACTCAATAGTTCAGTCTGTAATATCAGTAATTTGGGAGGCTGAGGCAAGTGGATTGCCTGAGCCCATGAATTCAAGACTAGCTCTGAACACTTCGTGAGACCTCATCTCTACAATAGATAAAAAAATTAGCCGGGTGTTGTAGCACGCCCCCATAGTTCCAGCTACTTAAAAGGCTGATGCAGAAGGATGGTTGGAAGCCCAGCAGTTTGATGCTGGGGTGGCCGTGAGCATGCATGCCACTGCAACAAAAAAATAATGTTAACTAAATTTAATTTGTAAAAAGTCTTTTTCTCAACATGTAGGTGTAACATGTCCAGATAACCTCACCTGAGAACAAACCCCAGTGAAGGAGAGGAAGAGGAAGAAATGTCTGGTTCTCAGGTCTGTGTGTCCCAAGTTAGATGCTGTGTCCACTATTTCTACTTGAATGTCATGATTTTAGAATCTGCAAACCTTTACTTCTCTACTTGTGATAGTCTTGCCTAATGAGTTCATTTCAACTTGGTTTATTGTTCTTCTGATATTCAAGGAACTGTGATAAACACTGCTTTCCTACAAAACACAGGTGTCTCCCTGTTCTCTTCATTCATGCTCCTAAGCTGCCATGAATAGTTCTCACCATGAATTCATTACATTAAAAATGTTCCCTTGTGACTGTGAAACATAGGAAGGCATGGATCCCCAAGACTCCTATTGGAGATGGGGTAGATTCTCAGATATTAATGAAAAGTGATCACTTTTTCATTGTATCACCCAGGCTTTAGGTTTATGGCATGCTCCCGGCCCCCATAGTTTCAACCTGTTAAGACAACCTCAGCCTGCCAAGTAGTTGGAAATATGGGAGCATATATTATTAAGAATTTTTCTGAATGCTCCATTAGTTAAAAGCAAAACCAGGTTAATAAAATACACATTTAAGCATATAGTAGTTAATGTCCAGAATAATTCAGGAAGGTCTAAATAAAGAATTATTAGATTTAACTTGTTGTCTAGAATGCTAAAAGCAAACAAATTTAAAGACACTATTAGAGATTTCTTGATTCAGGTGACATCTGACTTTTTCACTTTAAAGTTAACTTTTTTTATGATTAGTATATAACTTGAGGAGATTTTCCAAAGATACCACATGTAATCTGGAAGCTCTCCTTTCATGTT
The DNA here is from genome assembly GCF_000164805.1 of Carlito syrichta. Classification (NCBI taxonomy): domain Eukaryota; kingdom Metazoa; phylum Chordata; class Mammalia; order Primates; family Tarsiidae; genus Carlito; species Carlito syrichta. The sequence goes on along the minus strand of NW_007219300.1, from coordinate 1,807 downwards.
TTATTCCTTTGCATATAGTTTGCTTTTGAAAATGAAGGCACTCACCTTTGTTTACTGGTCAGGTAAACTGAGATAAACGCAGTATCTGCCACTTGGTGGATTTTTGCAAAATATTCTTACTGGGCCAGAAGTACTAACATAAATGGTGAACTTGTTAGAAATGCAGAAAGTCAGGTCAGGCAGCGTGGCTCATGCCTATCATCCCAGCAGTTTAGGAGGCTGAGGCAGGAAAATCCCTTGAGCCCAAGAATTAAAGATTAGCCTAGGCAATACAGCCAGACCTAATCTCTACCCAAAAGGTCAAAAAAGATCTCGACATGGTGGTGTGTGCCAGTAGTCCTAACTACATGGGAGGTTGAGGAATGTGGATCTTTTTATACCAGGAGGTTGAGACTTTGGTGAGCTCTGGGTGAAATGGTGAAACCACCAACTAAAAAAAACTGCAGACACTCTAGGTTTTACCTCAGACCTCCTGCATCAGAATCTGCACTTTTACAATATTCAGTTCATTGTACACATTCAAACTTTAGAGTGCCATTGCCAGAACATCCTCACCATCATCTTACTAACTCTGGTGTGGCTTGTGCCTTTGAGTTTTGGTTGTCACCATGTTTCCTGGCTTTCTCCTCCTACCAGGGGAGGTGAATCTCTCTCTTTCTCTAATTTGCTTTTAAATAAACTGTATTTTCTCTCTAAAAACAACTTTAGAGGGATTTTCTAAGTCACTGAGTTTGCCATCAGAGCAATGTATACAACTTATACTGTTTCATGAAAATTTACATAGTAAATATACAGGCCTGAGTTGGTGCCTGAATTTTATAGTGTATCATTCACTTAAGTACAGTATTTATGATGACTGAGTGGATTTTATTCTGTATTTTTCCTCAGATTTAAATATATGTGAATATTTATGTGTTAAAGGCTATCTTATTGCTTAATTCCAGATGCCATATTAGTTACAAACAGTTGTCTTCACTCCTGTTTCACCTAGAGTTTAATGAAGAATAATGCCCATCCCCACTTGGTAAATGTGTGTTGTTTTCAGGGGATGTTGACATTCAAAGATGTGGCCATAGAATTCTCTCCAGAGGAGTGGAAATGCCTGGACCCTGCTCAACAGGCTTTGTACAGGAATGTGATGATGGAGAACCACAGAAACCTGGTTTCCCTGGGTGAGGAGAACCTAAACACACAATTCTTCCTCCATATTAAGGATTTTCTGTCCTTTTTGGGGGGAGAATGTTTCTTGGGACTTTCTGCTTTATTTGAATGAGCTTCAAATTCCTGCTTTGACAGAAAATGTGGTGACTTCTTGGCAAAGAAAAGAAAATATTGAAGATAGTTAATGTCTTCTAGGTTAATGATAAGTTCAAAAATTTAGTGGCATACTATATCATTGCCCACAGCTAAAAACTTAATTGCTGTCATCAATTGTGTATTTTCTGCCACTTAACTAAGGACTCACAAATTGAACATTCTTCCTAAATGTTATAAAGGTTTATTGGGAATCAGTATTTTGGGACTCCTTTTTGAGAATCCCATTGTATAATGTTTTCTGTACTGAGCACAGTACAAGTTCGGTCACTGGAGAATCCCAGCAAGAGTTATTTTTTCTACTAAAACAGGGCTTGCTGTCTCTAAGTCGGACCTGATCATGTGTCTGGAGCAAAGAAACAAGCCCTGGAATGTGATGAGACACAACATGTTACAGAAACCCACAGGTAGGTGAGAGTGAGTGAAGCACATGTGAAATGTCAAGGAGTAAGGTGAATCTGAAATGTTGTTTGGGAAGGGGTCTGCTTAAGGG
>NW_007219299.1:0-726 GCF_000164805.1 Carlito syrichta | reverse complement strand
TAGGGCTATATTCAAATATGCACATATGTACACATATACATCATTATTAACATCTGCAGTTTTTCACAAATAAAAATTGCTTAATTTTTTTTATTTCAGTCTAACTCTGTCACCCAGACTGCGGTGCAGTGTCATGCTCACAGCCGCTGCAGACTCAACCTGCTGTGGTCAGGTGATTCTTCCACCTAGCTGGAATTATAGGCACACACCATCTTGCCTGGCTAAATTTTGATTTATTGTAGAGATGCGATCTCACCAAGTTGTCCAGGCTGGTATCAAACCTGTAACCTCAGGCAATCCTCTCACTTCGGCCTCCATAAGTGCTGGGATTATAAGTATGAGCCTCTGTTTCTGATCTTTAATCTTTATTTATTGTATGCAATGAAATGATTTCATATGTTTATACATTGTGAATCAATGAATTCAATGATGTTAGTGAAAATATCTATCACCACACATAGTTGCCCATTTAGTTTTTTAAATGGGAATGTTTCAGGTTTACTGTTTCAGCAAAACTTTTTTTTATTTTTTAAGATGTAGGATTCAATTCAATCTTAGGCGTACAAATGTTCATTAGGCAGGTTCAGCAAATTTTTTAAGTAGAAAAGCCATTATTGACTATAGTCACTTTTATACATTAGATCTTTTAAAGGCATTTATAAGTGAAATCATGTATCCTTTGAACAGCATTTCACCCACCTGTGGCTGTGGCACCATGGTGGACTT
>NW_007219298.1:0-4775 GCF_000164805.1 Carlito syrichta | reverse complement strand
ACAAACAAGATTCCATTCTGGAGGGAAATCCTACAAATGTGAAGAATGTGACAAAATGTTTAATTGGCACACAAGATTTATTCAGCATCAGAGAGTTCACACTGAAAAGAAATCCTACAAATGTGAAGAATGTGGTAAAGTCTTGTGCACTAAGAAAGGATTTATTGGACATAAGATGATCCATACTGAAGAGAAACCCTACAAATGTGAAGAATGTGTGAAAGCCTTTTCCAGTAAAAGAAGACTTATTGAACATATGACAATCCATACTGGAGAGAAACCCTACAAATGTGAAGAATGTCACAAAGGCTTTAGTAGGTACTCAGGTCATCATCAACATCAGAGAGTCCATACTGGAGAGAAACCCTCCAAATGCAAAGAATGTGGCAAAGGTTTTAGTAGTTACTCAAATTGTTTTCAACATCAGAGAGTCCATACTGGAGAGAAACCCTTCAAATGTAAAGAATGTGGCAAAGCCTTTTTCACTAAAACAAGATGTACAGAGCACATGAGTATCCATACTGGAGAAAAACCCTACAAATGTGAAAAATGTGACAAAAGCTTTACTTGGTACTCAGATCATCTTCAACATCAGAGAGTCCATACTGGAGAGAAACTCTACAAATGTAAAGAATGTGGCAAAGCCTTTTTCACTAAAAGAGCTGTACTGAACATATGCATATCCATACTGGAGAGAAACCCTACAAATGTAAAAAATGTGGCAAAAGCTTTAGTAGGTACTCATATCATTTTCGACATCAGAGAGTCCATACTGGAAAGAAACCCCACAAATGTGAAGATTGTGGGAAAGTCTTGTGCACTAAAAAAGGATTTATTGAACATGTGAGGACACATACTGGAGAGAAACCCTACAAATGTGAGGAATGTGGCAAAGCCTTTGTCACTAAAGGAAGATGTACTAGACATATGGGTATCCATACTAGAGTGAAACCCTACAAATGTGAAGAATGTGGCAAAGCCTTTTTCACTAAAGAAAAATGTGCTGTCCATAGGAGGATACATACTAGAGAGAAACCGTACAAATGTGAAAAATGTGACAAAGCCTTTAATTGGTACTCAGGTTTTATTCGACATCAGAGAGTACACACTGGAAATAACCCCGACAAATGTAAACAATATGGCAAAGTCTTCTCCACTAAAAAAGGATTTATTGTACATATGAGGATCCATACTGAAGAGAAACAGAAATGTGTGGAATGTGGCAAAGTCTTTTTCTCTAAAAGAACCTTTAGTGAGCATATGAAGGCCCATACTGAAGAAAAAATCCTACAAATGTGAAAAATGTCACAAAGCCTTTCTGTGGCACACAAATTTTACTCAACAGAAGAAAATTCATACTAGAGGGAATCCCTGAAAATGTAAAGAATGAGGCTGGGTTAGGTGGTTAGCATGCAATCCCAATATATTGGTATGCCAAGATGAATAGTTTGCCTGAGCCTGTGGGTTTAAGACCAGCCCAGACTACTTGGCGAGACCTCATTTCTACAATTAATCAAAAGATTAGTAGGATCCTTCCACCTCAGCCCTTCAACTAGGCAGAACTACAGGCATGCATTACCATGCCTGGGTAATTTCTTTCTTTCTTTTTTTTGGTAAGTATTGTAAAAACGTGATCCTGCCACATTACCTGGGCTGGTTTCAAGCCTGTGGACTCAAGCAATTCATTCTCCTCGGCCTCCCAAAGTGGTGGGACTATGGCTAAGATACCAAGGCTGGCCAGATTCATGTGTTTTATGGTAGTAAATGGCAAAATACAGTAGGATATACATAGACCTCTATTTGGTGTGTTCATTACATGTTAATTTGTGAGACCAAATCTCTTTGAGAAATTGTTTCAACTCTGAAAAACAAAAATATAATTAATAAATTTTTATTTATTTATTTTTTTGAGTTGGAGTCTCACTCTGTCACCCAGACTGGAGTGCAGTGGCCACTCCCGGCCACCACAGCCTCGACCTACTGGGCTCTGGCAATCCTTCCACCTCAGCCTTCCAAGTAGCTGGAACTACAGGCATGCACTACCACTCCTGGCTCATTTTGATTTATTGTAGAGACAAGGTCTCGCCAAGTTGCTCAGGTGGGTCTCAAACCCACGGGCTCAAGCAATCTCCTCATCTCAGCCTCCCAAAGGCATGGGATTACAGGCTGAGCCACTGAGCCTCGCTAACAAAAATTTAAATGAAAACATTCACTGTAGAGCATTTGTCAGGGTCCTGTATCTGACTGTAAACCACTATGAGTGACTGAGTTCTGTGTAGAAAGTTTGAAAGTGATCTCAGATACCATTATAAGGGTTCACGCCCGGGCTCAGTTGCTCAGCCTGTAATCCCATGCCTTTGGGAGGCTGAGGTGAGTGGATTGCCTGAGCCTGCGGGCTTGAGACCCACCTGGGCAAGTTGGCGAAACCTCATTTCTACAATAAATAAAAAAATTAGCTGGGCGTGGTAGCGCGCGCCTGTAGTTCCAGTTACTTGGAAGGCTGAGGTGGAAGGATCGCCAGAGCCCAGCAGGTCAAGGCTGCGGTGGCCGGGAGTGGCCACTGCACTCCAGTCTGGGTGACAAAGTGAGACTCCAACTCAAAAAAAAAAAAAAGTATTCACAGTAGATGTTCTTTACAAAAACTTGACCTGATTTATAGGCACTCCCCACTGGTCCTGAATCATTATCGAGGCAGTTCAGGTTCCTGAGGATGGTTTTTGTTTTCCCTCCCTCCCCAGAGAGATTAAGTTGAGAACTTGAAACTTTACATGTTGAAAAGTTTGTTAATCGTTAGCTCATAAAAGCTTGATGTTCTAACACAAGATTGCAGGTCAATGTAAATGTTACTCATTTAGCCAAAGTAGTAGTCCAAAGACCTTAAGAAGTAAAAATCTTTTTGATACAGGAAATTTATTCACTAGCAACAAAAACTAGACAGCAGTGGGTAACTCTATCTATTGCTCCCCCCTCACACCCCCCCCTCAGTTGTATTCAGAAGAAATTCTTTTGGAGGTTTGAAAGAGCCAGGAATAAAACTTGAATAAGAGTTACTTTTAGGGTATCAAAGGCAGGATATATTGGAGATTATCGAGAGGCTTATGTTCTTCTGGTCTCTGAGTAGCCTCATAGAAAAGTTAACTGCAGTTCTACAAACCTGGTGTGTGAGGACTGCAGCCCGTGTGCAGTCTGGAGAGTGGGTCAGGATGGTGCACTCCTCATCCCACCAAATCCCTGCTGCTGCTGAGTCCCTGCCATTTTCTCACAATGGGGAGTGCGGAGATGGATGTGAAAGGCAGGATGGCTGGGCAGTAGGGCCAGCATGACGCTGGTAGTGCGCCTCACCTGGCTCAGTTTGGATGAGCTTGTCCTCCCCATCCCTAAGTAGCTTGAAGTCTTCTTCAGCCACAGCCAGGTCTCTCCAGAGCTCCTGGCTTAGCCCAGAGCACAACTGCTTCCTCAACCTTTGTAGGGAAGCTGATGTCCCAGACACCAGCCAGTGTGATGTTGCTATATGATCTCTCCAGCCAGAAACCAGTCCAGGTGCTTTGGGAGAAATACCTGTCTGACCCCCACACAGCTTCATAGTTTTGCGGGGAGTCACAGACTGTGGCTACCTGTAAATGTCACCCTTACTGATGACTTTTTCATAACTGTGGAAGTTGAAGCCCGAAGGAGTGAAATTATTGGGTTACTTGAGATGTGCTAAGAGCAGATGAGAAAATCCCACTTTTCTGGCACGTGTTTAGTGAGTCATTTTTACCGCCACATTTCAGCAGACCTGAAATCAACTTGAAGTTGATGGTGGTTCAGGCATTTTACCTATGACACCACGAGACTCAACTGAGGCCTGACTGGATAGTGTCTCAGAGACAGATAGTGACCAGACCCCTTAGGAGTCTGGTCCCATCCTTTGAGCAATAACTTTAAAAGTGAGAGGCACTTGGGGTACATTTGCAACCCATCAGTTTAGCATCTCTGCTTTGTTTCTTGTTCAGCTGGAGTCTCACTCTGTCACCCAGGATGGAGGATAGTGGCACACTCATGACCACTGAAGAGTTGACCTGCTAGGCTCAGGAAATCCTTCTACCTTCACCTTCCAAGTAGCCAAAACTACAGACTAGCTACCATGCCTGGCTAATTTTATGGATTTATTGTAGAGATGAAGTATCATCAAGTTGCCCAGGCTGGTTTTGAATCCCTGGGTTCAGGCAATCCACTCACTTTGCCTCAAGGTGCTGGGATTACAGGCTGAGTCACCCAGCCCAGCCAGCATCTCTGCTTTGCATGGAAGCCTTCTCACCCACAGCAGTGAGAAATGTGCCTACATCCTGGAACCCATCTCTTGAATTTTTCTGTCTAGACAATGGAAACCTCAGGGACCATTTCTACTTTCATGTAACCTCCTAATAATTGGTGTCCCTGAATTTCCATGACCTTCCAGACAAGTATTTTGTTTCCTGAAAAAGTCAACTCTCATGTTGTTATACCTAATGTCCGAATACCTGGGTATTACTGACATGAAAATAAGATATTGTTCATATCACACATTCCAATGGATTTTATTTGTGGTTCTCAAACATGAAACAGTAAAAAACAAGTGAAAAGCATGGTAAAGGAAATGGGATCCAATTACTGTATGTTGTGAAAAAATTTACCGCTTTAGAATTAACTACATGTTAGCTCATCAGCACCTTTGCAAAAAATAATAAGCCAGGCTCGGTGGCTCAGCCTGTAATCCCGCGCCTTTGGGAGGCTGAGGTGGGTGGATTGCCTGA
>NW_007219297.1:0-4592 GCF_000164805.1 Carlito syrichta | reverse complement strand
CATACTGAAGAGAACCCTACAAATGTGAAGAATGTGTGAAAGCCTTTTCCAGTAAAAGAAGACTTATTGAACATATGACAATCCATACTGGAGAGAAACCCTACAAATGTGAAGAATGTCACAAAGGCTTTAGTAGGTACTCAGGTCATCATCAACATCAGAGAGTCCATACTGGAGAGAAACCCTCCAAATGCAAAGAATGTGGCAAAGGTTTTAGTAGTTACTCAAATTGTTTTCAACATCAGAGAGTCCATACTGGAGAGAAACCCTTCAAATGTAAAGAATGTGGCAAAGCCTTTTTCACTAAAACAAGATGTACAGAGCACATGAGTATCCATACTGGAGAAAAACCCTACAAATGTGAAAAATGTGACAAAAGCTTTACTTGGTACTCAGATCATCTTCAACATCAGAGAGTCCATACTGGAGAGAAACTCTACAAATGTAAAGAATGTGGCAAAGCCTTTTTCACTAAAAGAAGCTGTACTGAACATATGCATATCCATACTGGAGAGAAACCCTACAAATGTAAAAAATATGGCAAAAGCTTTAGTAGGTACTCATCATTTTCGACATCAGAGAGTCCATACTGGAAAGAAACCCCACAAATGTGAAGATTGTGGGATAGTCTTGTGCACTAAAATGGATTTATTGAACATGTGAGGACACATACTGGAGAGAAACCCTACAAATGTGAGGATGTGGCAAAGCCTTTGTCACTAAAGGAAGATGTACTAGACATATGGGTATCCATACTAGAGTGAAACCCTACAAATGTGAAGAATGTGGCAAAGCCTTTTTCACTAAAGAAAAATGTGCTGTCCATAGGAGGATACATACTAGAGAGAAACCGTACAAATGTGAAAAATGTGACAAAGCCTTTAATTGGTACTCAGGTTTTATTCGACATCAGAGAGTACACACTGGAAATAACCCCGACAAATGTAAACAATATGGCAAAGTCTTCTCCACTAAAAAAGGATTTATTGTACATATGAGGATCCATACTGAAGAGAAACAGAAATGTGTGGAATGTGGCAAAGTCTTTTTCTCTAAAAGAACCTTTAGTGAGCATATGAAGGCCCATACTGAAGAAAAAATCCTACAAATGTGAAAAATGTCACAAAGCCTTTCTGTGGCACACAAATTTTACTCAACAGAAGAAAATTCATACTAGAGGGAATCCCTGAAAATGTAAAGAATGAGGCTGGGTTAGGTGGTTAGCATGCAATCCCAATATATTGGTATGCCAAGATGAATAGTTTGCCTGAGCCTGTGGGTTTAAGACCAGCCCAGACTACTTGGCGAGACCTCATTTCTACAATTAATCAAAAGATTAGTAGGATCCTTCCACCTCAGCCCTTCAACTAGGCAGAACTACAGGCATGCATTACCATGCCTGGGTAATTTCTTTCTTTCTTTTTTTTGGTAAGTATTGTAAAAACGTGATCCTGCCACATTACCTGGGCTGGTTTCAAGCCTGTGGACTCAAGCAATTCATTCTCCTCGGCCTCCCAAAGTGGTGGGACTATGGCTAAGATACCAAGGCTGGCCAGATTCATGTGTTTTATGGTAGTAAATGGCAAAATACAGTAGGATATACATAGACCTCTATTTGGTGTGTTCATTACATGTTAATTTGTGAGACCAAATCTCTTTGAGAAATTGTTTCAACTCTGAAAAACAAAAATATAATTAATAAATTTTTATTTATTTATTTTTTTGAGTTGGAGTCTCACTCTGTCACCCAGACTGGAGTGCAGTGGCCACTCCCGGCCACCACAGCCTCGACCTACTGGGCTCTGGCAATCCTTCCACCTCAGCCTTCCAAGTAGCTGGAACTACAGGCATGCACTACCACTCCTGGCTCATTTTGATTTATTGTAGAGACAAGGTCTCGCCAAGTTGCTCAGGTGGGTCTCAAACCCACGGGCTCAAGCAATCTCCTCATCTCAGCCTCCCAAAGGCATGGGATTACAGGCTGAGCCACTGAGCCTCGCTAACAAAAATTTAAATGAAAACATTCACTGTAGAGCATTTGTCAGGGTCCTGTATCTGACTGTAAACCACTATGAGTGACTGAGTTCTGTGTAGAAAGTTTGAAAGTGATCTCAGATACCATTATAAGGGTTCACGCCCGGGCTCAGTTGCTCAGCCTGTAATCCCATGCCTTTGGGAGGCTGAGGTGAGTGGATTGCCTGAGCCTGCGGGCTTGAGACCCACCTGGGCAAGTTGGCGAAACCTCATTTCTACAATAAATAAAAAAATTAGCTGGGCGTGGTAGCGCGCGCCTGTAGTTCCAGTTACTTGGAAGGCTGAGGTGGAAGGATCGCCAGAGCCCAGCAGGTCAAGGTTGAGGTGGCCGGGAGTGGCCACTGCACTCCAGTCTGGGTGACAAAGTGAGACTCCAACTCAAAAAAAAAAAAAAAAGTATTCACAGTAGATATTCTTTACAAAAACTTGACCTGATTTATAGGCACTCCCCACTGGTCCTGAATCATTATCGAGGCAGTTCAGGTTCCTGAGGATGGTTTTTGTTTTCCCTCCCTCCCCAGAGAGATTAAGTTGAGAACTTGAAACTTTACATGTTGAAAAGTTTGTTAATCCTTAGCTCATAAAAGCTTGATGTTCTAACACAAGATTGCAGGTCAATGTAAATGTTACTCATTTAGCCAAAGTAGTAGTCCAAAGACCTTAAGAAGTAAAAATCTTTTTGATACAGGAAATTTATTCACTAGCAACAAAAACTAGACAGCAGTGGGTAACTCTATCTATTGCTCCCCCCTCACACCCCCCCCTCAGTTGTATTCAGAAGAAATTCTTTTGGAGGTTTGAAAGAGCCAGGAATAAAACTTGAATAAGAGTTACTTTTAGGGTATCAAAGGCAGGATATATTGGAGATTATCGAGAGGCTTATGTTCTTCTGGTCTCTGAGTAGCCTCATAGAAAAGTTAACTGCAGTTCTACAAACCTGGTGTGTGAGGACTGCAGCCCGTGTGCAGTCTGGAGAGTGGGTCAGGATGGTGCACTCCTCATCCCACCAAATCCCTGCTGCTGCTGAGTCCCTGCCATTTTCTCACAATGGGGAGTGCGGAGATGGATGTGAAAGGCAGGATGGCTGGGCAGTAGGGCCAGCATGACGCTGGTAGTGCGCCTCACCTGGCTCAGTTTGGATGAGCTTGTCCTCCCCATCCCTAAGTAGCTTGAAGTCTTCTTCAGCCACAGCCAGGTCTCTCCAGAGCTCCTGGCTTAGCCCAGAGCACAACTGCTTCCTCAACCTTTGTAGGGAAGCTGATGTCCCAGACACCAGCCAGTGTGATGTTGCTATATGATCTCTCCAGCCAGAAACCAGTCCAGGTGCTTTGGGAGAAATACCTGTCTGACCCCCACACAGCTTCATAGTTTTGCGGGGAGTCACAGACTGTGGCTACCTGTAAATGTCACCCTTACTGATGACTTTTTCATAACTGTGGAAGTTGAAGCCCGAAGGAGTGAAATTATTGGGTTACTTGAGATGTGCTAAGAGCAGATGAGAAAATCCCACTTTTCTGGCACGTGTTTAGTGAGTCATTTTTACCGCCACATTTCAGCAGACCTGAAATCAACTTGAAGTTGATGGTGGTTCAGGCATTTTACCTATGACACCACGAGACTCAACTGAGGCCTGACTGGATAGTGTCTCAGAGACAGATAGTGACCAGACCCCTTAGGAGTCTGGTCCCATCCTTTGAGCAATAACTTTAAAAGTGAGAGGCACTTGGGGTACATTTGCAACCCATCAGTTTAGCATCTCTGCTTTGTTTCTTGTTCAGCTGGAGTCTCACTCTGTCACCCAGGATGGAGGATAGTGGCACACTCATGACCACTGAAGAGTTGACCTGCTAGGCTCAGGAAATCCTTCTACCTTCACCTTCCAAGTAGCCAAAACTACAGACTAGCTACCATGCCTGGCTAATTTTATGGATTTATTGTAGAGATGAAGTATCATCAAGTTGCCCAGGCTGGTTTTGAATCCCTGGGTTCAGGCAATCCACTCACTTTGCCTCAAGGTGCTGGGATTACAGGCTGAGTCACCCAGCCCAGCCAGCATCTCTGCTTTGCATGGAAGCCTTCTCACCCACAGCAGTGAGAAATGTGCCTACATCCTGGAACCCATCTCTTGAATTTTTCTGTCTAGACAATGGAAACCTCAGGGACCATTTCTACTTTCATGTAACCTCCTAATAATTGGTGTCCCTGAATTTCCATGACCTTCCAGACAAGTATTTTGTTTCCTGAAAAAGTCAACTCTCATGTTGTTATACCTAATGTCCGAATACCTGGGTATTACTGACATGAAAATAAGATATTGTTCATATCACACATTCCAATGGATTTTATTTGTGGTTCTCAAACATGAAACAGTAAAAAACAAGTGAAAAGCATGGTAAAGGAAATGGGATCCAATTACTGTATGTTGTGAAAAAATTTACCGCTTTAGAATTAACTACATGTTAGCTCATCAGCACCTTTGCAAAAAATAATAAGCCAGGCTCGGTGGCTCAGCCTGTAATCCCGCGCCTTTGGGAGGCTGAGGTGGGTGGATTGCCTGA
>NW_007219296.1:0-7262 GCF_000164805.1 Carlito syrichta | reverse complement strand
TGTAATCCCAGCAGTTTTGGGGGCCCAGCTAAGGGTATTTGCCTGAGCCGATGGGAGCTCAATAAGCCTGGTGAGACTTCATCTGTAAAACAAATAAAAAATTAGCTGAGCATAGATGTCCACGTGTGTGGTTTCCAGCTACTTGGAAGACTGAGGCAGAAGGATATCTGGAGTCCAGCAGTTCGATGCTGGGATGGCCATGAGCATGCTACTGCACTCCAGCCTGGGCAATGAAGTGAGAAAATAAATTAAAAAGCTCTGTTTATGTCACAAGTCAGAATTGTATAAGGGGAGTTGTGGAGTTATTGGGATTTGGTTTAGAAATCCCAAGAGCACTAATGGCAGGTATGTCACATGTTTTCTGCATTACAATATCCCATTTTTTTGCTTTTCTTGAGTCCTCACTCTCACTCACACTGCAGTGCAGTAGTATGTTCTTGGCTACCATAGCCTTGAGCTGTTGGACTCTGGTGATCCTTCAGCTTCAGTCTTCAAAGTAGCTGGAACCACAAGTGTGTGCAACCATGTTTACTAATTTTGATTTATTGTAGAAGCAATATGTTGCCAAGTCACCCAGGTTGATCTGAAAACCCTGGTTTCTGGAGATTCTCTCACCTTCACCTCTGAAAGTGTTGGGATTACAGGTATGAACCATTCTATGGAAGTTTCAAACATGATCCTCCAGGAATTCAGATCAACTTTTTTTCTTTTTTTTTTGTCTTTTTTGAGTTGGAGTCTCACTCTGTCACCCAGACTGGAGTGCAGTGGCTGCTCCCAGCCACCACTGCCTTGACCTGCTGGGCTTTGGAGATCCTTCTGCCTCAGCCTTCCAAGTAGGTGGAACTACAAGTGCGCGCTACCACAGCAGGCTAATTTTTTGATTTATTGTAGAGATGAGGTCTCATCAAGCTGTCCAGGTGAGTCTCGAATCCACGCGCTCAGGCAATTCACTCACCTCAGCCTCCCAAGGCACGGGATAACAGGCTGAGCCACTGAGCCCAGCTTAGATCAATTTTTTAAATTTTTTGAGTTGGAGTCTCACTCTGTGTCCTAAGCTGGAGTCACAGCCACCCCAGCATCAACCTGCTTGGCTCTAGTGATACTTCTGCCTCACCCTACCAAGTAGCCAGGACTACAGGCATGTGCTATCTCATCCAGTGGTGTCACCAAATTGCTTGGGCTGACTTAGTAATTTTTTTCAGAACACAAATCATTACATTGAATTGAAGATAATTTAATCTTTTATTACATTAACATTTTCCTTTTCTTAGTATAAACTGGGGTTACAAATATAAACTGTATTTGCCTGAATATCTCCGCTGTATAATAGTATAACGTATCTATTCACCTCATTGAAGTCTTTAAAAAAGCGAACCTGCAAAGTGAACTTAAATCATTGCTGACTTTGAACACTTGTAATTCTATAAGAAAGTGATTGGTAGTAGTGGGAAATTGCCAGAGGAGGGAGGGGCACACCTCATCAACAAGGGATCCTGCAAATGAACATTTGTATACGTAAACCTGAGTTCTATCCCACATCATTAAAATAAAACATTTTTTTAAATTGTCAAACATATATTTAATTCTCTATTGTTACCTTTTCCTTTAAAGGATCATTTTGCAATTTTCTCTTTTTTAGTATAAAAACTAGTAGGATTATGTTTTATATCATTTCACTTTTAAATTTGCTATATATTAGGATACCTGTCATTTTAGTTTGAAAAGTTCTGAAATACCATACTTGAATTTACATATTAAATAAAAAGTAAGCCAGGCTCGGTGGCTCAGCCTGTAATCTCGTGCCTTTGGGAGGCTGAGGTGAGTGGATTGCCTGAGCCTGTGGGTTTGTGACCCACCTGGGCAACTTTGCGAGACCTCATCTCTACAATAAATCAAAAATCAGCCAGGTGTGGTAGTGCATGCCTGTAATTCTGGCTACTCAGAATGCTGAGGCAGAAGGATCGCCGGAGCCCAGTGGGTCGAGGCTGTTGTGGCCAGAAGCGACCACTGCACTCTAGTCTGGGTGACGGAGTGAAACTCCAACTCTAAATAAATAAATAAATAAATAAAGTGAATTAGATCAGTTTTAAGCCCCTAAATTTAATATTTTCATGTTTATGTTTATAGCATATATATACTTTTTATTAACATTTTCTTCTACTTTCCTCAATGTGTTTGAGTATAATAGTATCAAATATTCCCAGCAGTTCATTTATATACCAGTGTTTCATATCATATTTTATAATACTCATGCTGTTTCTAGTATTTATAAACAAAATTTTCTTTTCTAATAAAGGGTAACTTATAGCCTTTCCTTCTGTGTAAAATAACAGCCGTATATTAATCATATAATTTGCAGGTTTCAGTATTATCATTTAAATGGCTATTCCTTAAAACTTTCTCATGAAAACATTTTACAAGTAAGTATAATACATTTTTTTCTGAAATGTTACAATGCTTTTTCCATGCTTAAAGGACTTCATGGACAAACAAGATTCCATACTGGAGGGAAATCCTACAAATGTGAAGAATGTGACAAAATGTTTAATTGGCACACAAGATTTATTCAGCATCAGAGAGTTCACACTGAAAAGAAATCCTACAAATGTGAAGAATGTGGTAAAGTCTTGTGCACTAAGAAAGGATTTATTGGACATAAGATGATCCATACTGAAGAGAAACCCTACAAATGTGAAGAATGTGTGAAAGCCTTTTCCAGTAAAAGAAGACTTATTGAACATATGACAATCCATACTGGAGAGAAACCCTACAAATGTGAAGAATGTCACAAAGGCTTTAGTAGGTACTCAGGTCATCGTCAACATCAGAGAGTCCATACTGGAGAGAAACCCTCCAAATGCAAAGAATGTGACAAAGGTTTTAGTAGTTACTCAAATTGTTTTCAACATCAGAGAGTCCATACTGGAGAGAAACCCTTCAAATGTAAAGAATGTGGCAAAGCCTTTTTCACTAAAACAAGATGTACAGAGCACATGAGTATCCATACTGGAGAAAAACCCTACAAATGTGAAAAATGTGACAAAAGCTTTACTTGGTACTCAGATCATCTTCAACATCAGAGAGTCCATACTGGAGAGAAACTCTACAAATGTAAAGAATGTGGCAAAGCCTTTTTCACTAAAAGAAGCTGTACTGAACATATGCATATCCATACTGGAGAGAAACCCTACAAATGTAAAAAATATGGCAAAAGCTTTAGTAGGTACTCATCATTTTCGACATCAGAGAGTCCATACTGGAAAGAAACCCCACAAATGTGAAGATTGTGGGAAAGTCTTGTGCACTAAAAAAGGATTTATTGAACATGTGAGGACACATACTGGAGAGAAACCCTACAAATGTGAGGAATGTGGCAAAGCCTTTGTCACTAAAGGAAGATGTACTAGACATATGGGTATCCATACTAGAGTGAAACCCTACAAATGTGAAGAATGTGGCAAAGCCTTTTTCACTAAAGAAAAATGTGCTGTCCATAGGAGGATACATACTAGAGAGAACCCGTACAAATGTGAAAAATGTGACAAAGCCTTTAATTGGTACTCAGGTTTTATTCGACATCAGAGAGTACACACTGGAAATAACCCCGACAAATGTAAACAATATGGCAAAGTCTTCTCCACTAAAAAAGGATTTATTGTACATATGAGGATCCATACTGAAGAGAAACAGAAATGTGTGGAATGTGGCAAAGTCTTTTTCTCTAAAAGAACCTTTAGTGAGCATATGAAGGCCCATACTGAAGAAAAAATCCTACAAATGTGAAAAATGTCACAAAGCCTTTCTGTGGCACACAAATTTTACTCAACAGAAGAAAATTCATACTAGAGGGAATCCCTGAAAATGTAAAGAATGAGGCTGGGTTAGGTGGTTAGCATGCAATCCCAATATATTGGTATGCCAAGATGAATAGTTTGCCTGAGCCTGTGGGTTTAAGACCAGCCCAGACTACTTGGCGAGACCTCATTTCTACAATTAATCAAAAGATTAGTAGGATCCTTCCACCTCAGCCCTTCAACTAGGCAGAACTACAGGCATGCATTACCATGCCTGGGTAATTTCTTTCTTTCTTTTTTTTGGTAAGTATTGTAAAAACGTGATCCTGCCACATTACCTGGGCTGGTTTCAAGCCTGTGGACTCAAGCAATTCATTCTCCTCGGCCTCCCAAAGTGGTGGGACTATGGCTAAGATACCAAGGCTGGCCAGATTCATGTGTTTTATGGTAGTAAATGGCAAAATACAGTAGGATATACATAGACCTCTATTTGGTGTGTTCATTACATGTTAATTTGTGAGACCAAATCTCTTTGAGAAATTGTTTCAACTCTGAAAAACAAAAATATAATTAATAAATTTTTATTTATTTATTTTTTTGAGTTGGAGTCTCACTCTGTCACCCAGACTGGAGTGCAGTGGCCACTCCCGGCCACCACAGCCTCGACCTACTGGGCTCTGGCAATCCTTCCACCTCAGCCTTCCAAGTAGCTGGAACTACAGGCATGCACTACCACTCCTGGCTCATTTTGATTTATTGTAGAGACAAGGTCTCGCCAAGTTGCTCAGGTGGGTCTCAAACCCACGGGCTCAAGCAATCTCCTCATCTCAGCCTCCCAAAGGCATGGGATTACAGGCTGAGCCACTGAGCCTCGCTAACAAAAATTTAAATGAAAACATTCACTGTAGAGCATTTGTCAGGGTCCTGTATCTGACTGTAAACCACTATGAGTGACTGAGTTCTGTGTAGAAAGTTTGAAAGTGATCTCAGATACCATTATAAGGGTTCACGCCCGGGCTCAGTTGCTCAGCCTGTAATCCCATGCCTTTGGGAGGCTGAGGTGAGTGGATTGCCTGAGCCTGCGGGCTTGAGACCCACCTGGGCAAGTTGGCGAAACCTCATTTCTACAATAAATAAAAAAATTAGCTGGGCGTGGTAGCGCGCGCCTGTAGTTCCAGTTACTTGGAAGGCTGAGGTGGAAGGATCGCCAGAGCCCAGCAGGTCAAGGCTGCGGTGGCCGGGAGTGGCCACTGCACTCCAGTCTGGGTGACAAAGTGAGACTCCAACTCAAAAAAAAAAAAAAGTATTCACAGTAGATGTTCTTTACAAAAACTTGACCTGATTTATAGGCACTCCCCACTGGTCCTGAATCATTATCGAGGCAGTTCAGGTTCCTGAGGATGGTTTTTGTTTTCCCTCCCTCCCCAGAGAGATTAAGTTGAGAACTTGAAACTTTACATGTTGAAAAGTTTGTTAATCGTTAGCTCATAAAAGCTTGATGTTCTAACACAAGATTGCAGGTCAATGTAAATGTTACTCATTTAGCCAAAGTAGTAGTCCAAAGACCTTAAGAAGTAAAAATCTTTTTGATACAGGAAATTTATTCACTAGCAACAAAAACTAGACAGCAGTGGGTAACTCTATCTATTGCTCCCCCCTCACACCCCCCCCTCAGTTGTATTCAGAAGAAATTCTTTTGGAGGTTTGAAAGAGCCAGGAATAAAACTTGAATAAGAGTTACTTTTAGGGTATCAAAGGCAGGATATATTGGAGATTATCGAGAGGCTTATGTTCTTCTGGTCTCTGAGTAGCCTCATAGAAAAGTTAACTGCAGTTCTACAAACCTGGTGTGTGAGGACTGCAGCCCGTGTGCAGTCTGGAGAGTGGGTCAGGATGGTGCTCTCCTCATATCACCAAATCCCTGCTGTTGCTGAGTCCCTGCCACATTCTCACAATGGGGAGTGCGGAGATGGATGTGAAAGGCAGGATGATGGTTGGGCAGTAGGGCCAGCATGACGCTGGTAGTGCGCCTCACCTGGCTCAGTTTGGATGAGCTTGTCCTCCCCATCCCTAAGTAGCTTGAAGTCTTCTTCAGCCACATCCAGGTCTCTCCAGAGCTCCTGGCTTAGCCCAGAGCACAACTGCTTCCTCAACCTTTGTAGGAAAGCTGATGTCCCAGACACCAGCCAGTGTGATGTTGCTATATGATCTCTCCAGCCAGAAACCAGTCCAGGTGCTTTGGGAGAAATACCTGTCTGACCCCCACACAGCTTCAGAGTTTTGCGGGGAGTCACAGACTGTGGCTACCTGTAAATGTCACCCTTACTGATGACTTTTTCATAACTGTGGAAGTTGAAGCCCGAAGGAGTGAAATTATTGGGTTACTTGAGATGTGCTAAGAGCAGATGAGAAAATCCCACTTTTCTGGCACGTGTTTAGTGAGTCATTTTTACCGCCACATTTCAGCAGACCTGAAATCAACTTGAAGTTGATGGTGGTTCAGGCATTTTACCTATGACACCACGAGACTCAACTGAGGCCTGACTGGATAGTGTCTCAGAGACAGATAGTGACCAGACCCCTTAGGAGTCTGGTCCCATCCTTTGAGCAATAACTTTAAAAGTGAGAGGCACTTGGGGTACATTTGCAACCCATCAGTTTAGCATCTCTGCTTTGTTTCTTGTTCAGCTGGAGTCTCACTCTGTCACCCAGGATGGAGGATAGTGGCACACTCATGACCACTGAAGAGTTGACCTGGTAGGCTCAGGAAATCCTTCTACCTTCACCTTCCAAGTAGCCAAAACTACAGACTAGCTACCATGCCTGGCTAATTTTATGGATTTATTGTAGAGATGAAGTATCATCAAGTTGCCCAGGCTGGTTTTGAATCCCTGGGTTCAGGCAATCCACTCACTTTGCCTCAAGGTGCTGGGATTACAGGCTGAGTCACCCAGCCCAGCCAGCATCTCTGCTTTGCATGGAAGCCTTCTCACCCACAGCAGTGAGAAATGTGCCTACATCCTGGAACCCATCTCTTGAATTTTTCTGTCTAGACAATGGAAACCTCAGGGACCATTTCTACTTTCATGTAACCTCCTAATAATTGGTGTCCCTGAATTTCCATGACCTTCCAGACAAGTATTTTGTTTCCTGAAAAAGTCAACTCTCATGTTGTTATACCTAATGTCCGAATACCTGGGTATTACTGACATGAAAATAAGATATTGTTCATATCACACATTCCAATGGATTTTATTTGTGGTTCTCAAACATGAAACAGTAAAAAACAAGTGAAAAGCATGGTAAAGGAAATGGGATCCAATTACTGTATGTTGTGAAAAAATTTACCGCTTTAGAATTAACTACATGTTAGCTCATCAGCACCTTTGCAAAAAATAATAAGCCAGGCTCGGTGGCTCAGCCTGTAATCCCGCGCCTTTGGGAGGCTGAGGTGGGTGGATTGCCTGA
>NW_007219295.1:0-4219 GCF_000164805.1 Carlito syrichta | reverse complement strand
ACCTCCTCTTCGATCTTCACCTAACTACCAGGAAACTGGAGCTAATCTTATCTGGGTACCAGTCCTAGTGCCAATCCATGGTGTGTCGGTGCAGGATTTTGTTATTTAAAGTCAGCATAAAACAAATAATTTATTTAAAGTATTAACTTGGTTTCTTTAGAGCACATCAATCAACCCACTCAGATTTTGTATAAAGAAAATAAAAATCTAGGTGGGCATGGTACCATGCATCTGTAGAACCAGCTACTTGGAAGGCTGAGGTGGCCATGAGCGTGCCACTGTACTCCAGCCTGGGTGACAAGAGTGAGACCCAACTCAAAAAAAAGGAAGAGATCAGTGGCTCAGCCTGTAATCCTAGCACTTTGGGAGGCCAAAGCGAGTATTGCCTGAGCCAGTGGGTTCAAGACCAGTCCGGGCAACTTGGCAAGACCTTGTCTCTACAATAAGTTAAAAATCGTTCAGACATAGTAGAGCATGCCTATCGTTCCAGCTACTTGGAAGGCTGGCATGAAAGGATCACCAGAGACCAGCAAGTCAACACTGCAGTGGCCATGAATGTGTCACAGCACGCCAGTATGGGTGAGAGAATGGGACTCCAACTCAAAAAAAAAGAAGAGAAAAATCTTTCACTGAAATCATGGAATAAAATTCTTAAATACTTGGGCACACTGGAATTGTTATAGGCTGAAAATAGCCATTTTGATAGTATTAGACAGTCACTTAAAAGCCTGAACTTTGTATTCTCTTGTAGCTAAGTTGGATGAAACATAAAACATGCAAGCCAGACCACCTAATACTTAGGACAGAAGTCCAAAGCTGACAGCATTGTGTCTGAAAACTTAGAGTGGGCATCACCCACCTCCCCTCCAGCTGCAAATGCGAATACAGGAACATTGAGGTGTTAAAGCAGGGCTCTTAGAATAATAGATTGTTATAATTATGTGTTCCCTTCCATCCAGATATTGCAATTGTCTGCCCCTTTCTCTTAAAAAACTATAAAACAACATTTTTCAAATTCCCAAATGTAATCTAAAATATCAACATGAGGCCAGGCGTGGTGGCTCAGCCAGCAATTCCAGCAATTTTAGGGGTCAAGGTGAGAGGATTGCCTGAGCTCAGGGCTTCAAGACCAGCTTGGACACTTGGTGAGACCTCATCTCTACAATAAGTCATAAAAAAATTAAAAAGCTGGTCGTGGTAGCATGTGCCTGTAGTTGCAGCTACTTGGAAAGCTGAGGCAGAAGGATTGCCAAAGCCCAGTAGGTGGAGGCTGTGATGGCTGTGATCATGCCATTGAATTCCAACTTGGGTGACAGAGTGAGACTCCAACTCAAAAAATAAGTAAAATTAAAAAAAATAAAATGTCAACATGACCAGCAGACTTTTTGTCACATCAGTAGTCATGTATCAAAAATTGTGAAAATAAATCCGAGTTATGCTAAAACTGCACATGGGCTTTGAGCCCAGGGTAGATGAAGAGCTATAAATTTGGGGTATAAATACTGGAATGAACTTGGGTTGCTTAAAGGAGACTTATCTGAAATGATCCCGACCCATCTTCCAATAATCTGGTTATAGAAATTAAACACTCTCCTTTCTCGATGCCATGAGCATGTCACAGCACTCCAGCCTTGGCAACAGAGTGAGACTCCAACTGAAAAAAAAAAAGTTTATTTCTGAGATTGAATCCAGGGGACAGAGCACAATTCTAGGTCTTTCTAAAATTGTTGTGCTTGGTGGGGCTCAGCGGCTCAGCCTATAATCCCAGCACTTTGGGAGGTAGAGGAGAGAGGATTGCCTAAGCCCATGGGTTTGAGACCTGCCCAGGCAACTTGGGAGACCTCATCTCTACAATAAATAAATCAAGAAAAATTAGCCGGGCCTAATGGCGCATGTCTGTGGCTCCAGCTTCCTGGAAGGCTGAGGTGTTAGGATCGCCTAAGCCCGGCAGGTCAAGGATGCGGTGGTCATGAGCATGTCATTGCCATTCACCAGGGCGACAGAGTGAGACTCCGACTCAAAAAAAGTAAAAGAACACAAGGGGACTCTCAGTCAAGTGCTCAGGAATGTGGAGGAGTGCTTGACCCCCGCCTTGCCCTTCTCTAGGGGCTGTGGAGAAAAGGAGGACCGTTCTTGGGTCTCTGCATTACCCCTGTCACTTCTCAAAACCTTTCCCCCCGGGCCTTCCGGAAACTCCACGAGCCCTGGCTGGGACTTCGGGATTCATGATCCGCTGCTGGCCCAAGGTGACATCTTTCCACTGTGATGAAAGCCTCCCTGTGACCTTGGGAAGGGGAGGGGCCGGGGGACAGGACCACCTCTCTCCCATCAGCCCCACAAGCACGTGGGATCCTGCACACGACCGATCCCCTGGAGCCCCGAACACCCAGAGCAGGACTGAGAGAAGATTCCCAGAAAGGGATCTCACAGGTGAGGTTGCCATGGACACAAGACGCCGGGTCGCGTCCCGGCCCCACATGCACCGAGAGGATAGGGCCTAGCCACCAGCGAGACGGATCCGGGCCCGCTGCAGCTGGGCCATTCGGGTCCATCCGCCTTGCCCACCTCCCATCGGCCCCCATACTCACCATCTCCCGCCTTCTGGGGGTCCCGGCTTCCTCCCTACAGATTCCCAGGACCTGAAGGTCACAGGGCGACAGACGCTGCAATAGAGACACCGCAGACACCTGGAGAGCAGGACGGCAGCGGGGACTACCGAGCTCTGTGCGCAGGCGCAAGAGTCAAAGGCCCGGGCAGAGCCCGGAAGCCGCGCCCGCTCTTCTGCCTTGTATTTGATTGGGTCGTTCCCATCATGGCATCCACCGATAGGACAAGGTTCCAAAGCCCACCCTTCTGGTTTTGAGTGACAGGAGACGCAATCAGCCAGGGTCGGGTCTGTCTGAGTCAAGAAAAGCAGGTTTCTTTCTTTTGATGTGGCGTCTTACTCTTGCCCAGGCTGCAGTGCGTCGATCTGCTGGGATCCAGCGATCCTTCCGCAACAGCCTTCCAAGTAGTGGGAATGAAGGCGCGTGCTACCACGCCTGGACAATTTTTAAATTTATTGTAGAGACGAGGTCTCGCCAAGGTTCCCAAGCTGGTATCGAACACGTGGGTTCAGAGAATCAACTTACTTTGGCCTCCCAAAGTGCTGGGATTACAGGTTGAGCTACAGAGCCCAGGCAACCAAAATGTTTCCTAGTTAATGATTATAGCATAAAAGGATGTGTGACCCAGGCAAGCTGTGCTATATTAAACTAGATATTTTCTAAGTTTCTAGGGATCCCTCCCTCCAATAACCTGCCTTGTCTGTAGGTCTTATGAGGAGGCAGATTGAGCTCTCACAAGAAAGGCAATCCTTTTAGGCAGCAATGCCCAAACAAAATGCTATCCATGCATAGCATTAAAGTGTAACTACATTTTTAAAAAGGAAGAGAAACAAGTGAAATTAATTGTAATTATTTACTTAATTCAATATATTCAAAAATTACCATCTTAATATGGAATCAAGAAAAAGTGTTAATGAAGTTTCTTTTGGGAACTATATCTTTGAAAATCACAAAAAAACTACATGATTATCTTGATAGTCACATGAGGCATATTTGATGCACAATTATAGACTAAAGAGAAAAAATCTACATGAAAATTGGTCTGTAATTTAAGCTTCCAGTATATCTCATTTTAGGCCAGATTATTCCAAACCCTGTAGGCCCCTGTAGTCCATGGTGCCACACTGACCTGCCGCTGGGAGGTATCTGACTCCCCTGACCTCAGAGAGATGAAGGGCCTGAACAATTCTTTTCTTGTAGAGGAAAATACCCCTTCCTACCATAATTTCTTCTCAGACTCAAGGGTGAAATATAAGATGTCTGCCTATAGGAGCCCCCACTGCCCATTGTGGAAGCTCACTCACTTTCCAGAAACGAGACAGTGTACCAAGTGTAGGAAACTGAGACTTAAACTGGTTCATTTTCAAGACTAAGTAGATATCTCTGGGTGGAGAATTACTACCAGCCAAACTTCCCTAATGGCTTGAAGACGTGACAAGACCCATGTATCTGGGAGGTCTCTAAGCAAGCAGCATTTTGGGAGAGGGATACACTAGTCAGAAAGCCTTTCCAGGACAGTCACTCTTCCCCCCACCACCACCCCACCACCACCAGCATAGCCCACCAAGAAAGTCTGCCAAAACTAGAATCTGACCAAAGCCCCACAAACCCAC
>NW_007219294.1:0-788 GCF_000164805.1 Carlito syrichta | reverse complement strand
GCCCCTGTAGTCCATGGTGCCACACTGACCTGCCGCTGGGAGGTATCTGACTCCCCTGACCTCAGAGAGATGAAGGGCCTGAACAATTCTTTTCTTGTAGAGGAAAATACCCCTTCCTACCATAATTTCTTCTCAGACTCAAGGGTGAAAAATAAGATGTCTGCCTATAGGAGCCCCCGCTGCCCATTGTGGAAGCTCACTCACTTTCCAGAAACGAGACAGTGTACCAAGTGTAGGAAACTGAGACTTAAACTGGTTCATTTTCAAGACTAAGTAGATATCTCTGGGTGGAGAATTACTACCAGCCAAACTTCCCTAATGGCTTGAAGACGTGACAAGACCCATGTATCTGGGAGGTCTCTAAGCAAGCAGCATTTTGGGAGAGGGATACACTAGTCAGAAAGCCTTTCCAGGACAGTCACTCTTCCCCCCACCACCACCCCACCACCACCAGCATAGCCCACCAAGAAAGTCTGCCAAAACTAGAATCTGACCAAAGCCCCACAAACCCACCAACATGGAAGGGATATGACACTTCTTGGAGACCCAATGGAATTCAGCACCTAATAAGGGAAATAAAAAACCTAGGTGATGTTCGGTAAGATTGTAACCTCATGGCTCTCAGCCAATGATGAAATAGGGCAGGGACTTGCATACTAAGGAATAGCTTGCTGTAACCATTTTCGGTGTGGCTGCCTACAAGACACCCAAACTTGCAAGATTGCTATTAAAGTCTCACTTCTGAATGAGCTCGGTGTCTCAGTCTGTAATCTCTACACTTTGGGAGG
>NW_007219293.1:0-639 GCF_000164805.1 Carlito syrichta | reverse complement strand
CACCACCACCCCACCACCACCAGCATAGCCCACCAAGAAAGTCTGCCAAAACTAGAATCTGACCAAAGCCCCACAAACCCACCAACATGGAAGGGATATGACACTTCTTGGAGACCCAATGGAATTCAGCACCTAATAAGGGAAATAAAAAACCTAGGTGATGTTCGGTAAGATTGTAACCTCATGGCTCTCAGCCAATGATGAAATAGGGCAGGGACTTGCATACTAAGGAATAGCTTGCTGTAACCATTTTCGGTGTGGCTGCCTACAAGACACCCAAACTTGCAAGATTGCTATTAAAGTCTCACTTCTGAATGAGCTCGGTGTCTCAGTCTGTAACCTCTACACTTTGGGAGGCCTAGGGAGTGGATTGCCCGAGGCTGCAGGGTTCGAGACCAGCCCGGGCAACTTGGCGAGACCTAATCTCTACAATAAATAAAAAAGTAGGTGGGCATGTAGCCTGTGCCTGTAGTTTTGGCTACATGGAAGACTGAGGCTGAAGGATCACTAGAGCCCAGCAGGTCAATCCTCAGTGGCTGTGAGCGTGACACTGAACTCCAGCCTGGGTAACAGAGTGAGACTCTAACTCAAAAAAAAAAGTGCTTCTTCTGCAGCACTCCGTGTATCCATGTCCATCCT
>NW_007219292.1:0-703 GCF_000164805.1 Carlito syrichta | reverse complement strand
CACCCCACCACCACCAGCATAGCCCACCAAGAAAGTCTGCCAAAACTAGAATCTGACCAAAGCCCCACAAACCCACCAACATGGAAGGGATATGACACTTCTTGGAGACCCAATGGAATTCAGCACCTAATAAGGGAAATAAAAAACCTAGGTGATGTTCGGTAAGATTGTAACCCCATGGCTCTCAGCCAATGATGAAATAGGGCAGGGACTTGCATACTAAGGAATAGCTTGCTGTAACCATTTTCGGTGTGGCTGCCTACAAGACACCCATACTTGCAAGATTGCTATTAAAGTCTCACTTCTGAATGAGCTCGGTGTCTCAGTCTGTAATCTCTACACTTTGGGAGGCCTAGGGAGTGGATTGCCCGAGGCTGCAGGGTTCGAGACCAGCCCGGGCAACTTGGCGAGACCTAATCTCTACAATAAATAAAAAAGTAGATGGGCATGTAGCCTGTGCCTGTAGTTTTGGCTACATGGAAGACTGAGGCTGAAGGATCACTAGGGCCCAGCAGGTCAATCCTCAGTGGCTGTGAGCGTGTCACTGCACTCCAGCCTGGGTAACAGAGTGAGACTATAACTCAAAAAAAAAAGTGCCTCTTCTGCAGCACTCCGTGTATCCGTGTCCATCCTTTGATTTTTGATAGGATAATTTGTTTCTCACATGTTGGGGGCTCATCTAGGATACTCGGTGTCTGTGGAA
>NW_007219291.1:0-769 GCF_000164805.1 Carlito syrichta | reverse complement strand
AGTCTGCCAAAACTAGAATCTGACCAAAGCCCCACAAACCCACCAACAAGGAAGGGATATGACACTTCTTGGAGAACCAATGGAATTCAGCACCTAATAAGGGAAATAAAAAACCTAGGTGATGTTCGGTAAGATTGTAACCCCATGGCTCTCAGCCAATGATGAAATAGGGCAGGGACTTGCATACTAGGGAATAGCTTGCTGTAACCATTTTCGGTGTGGCTGCCTACAAGACACCCATACTTGCAAGATTGCTATTAAAGTCTCACTTCTGAATGAGCTCGGTGTCTCAGTCTGTAATCTCTACACTTTGGGAGGCCTAGGGAGTGGATTGCCCGAGGCTGCAGGGTTCGAGACCAGCCCGGGCAACTTGGCGAGACCTAATCTCTACAATAAATAAAAAAGTAGATGGGCATGTAGCCTGTGCCTGTAGTTTTGGCTACATGGAAGACTGAGGCTGAAGGATCACTAGGGCCCAGCAGGTCAATCCTCAGTGGCTGTGAGCGTGTCACTGCACTCCAGCCTGGGTAACAGAGTGAGACTATAACTCAAAAACAAAAGTGCCTCTTCTGCAGCACTCCGTGTATCCATGTCCATCCTTTGATTTTTGATAGGATAATTTGTTTCTCACATGTTGGGGACTCATCTAGGATACTCGGTGTCTGTGGAAGTGGGACTCCAACAGCGGGGTAAATGTGACTCATCTGATTTTGGGAGCCTGCTCTGATTGCGTGTCTTGGTTCCTGGCGGGACTCCAGATACACCAAGA
>NW_007219290.1:0-794 GCF_000164805.1 Carlito syrichta | reverse complement strand
AAGGGTAGCAGAGGAATCAGGGGAAACAGACAAGAAGACCATAAGGTACTGAACAGACAGCCCTTGCATCCCTACACAAATAAGGAAAATTTGGAACTATGTAGGAAGGATATAAAGAACTTCCCTATTCCTCCAAACAACAGATATCCAGTATGTCTTCCTTCAGGAAATCCCCCTGGGTCAAGGAGAAATCAGATTTGTAAATGCTCCCCTTACAAGTTTTGAAGTTAGGAATTTCAAAAAGGAGATGAAATCACTTCTTGGAGACCCAATGGTTTAGCAGAACAATTAGACCAATTCTTCTGATCCCATTTCTGTACTTGGACTGAGAAGATGTTCATTATGAATATCCTGTTTATGGGAGAGGAAAAGGGCATGATTAGGAGAGTAGCTATGACTATCTGGGAGAGGCAACACCCTTCTGGACAAGGGGTCTTACCGGCAGAAGCAAAGTTCCCAAATACTGACCCCAACTGGGATAATAAAAATTCTGATGATCAGGCTAAAATGCAAGACCTCAGGGAATCAATCAAAGGAATCAAGGAGCCCTTTCCTAGATCACAGAATGTTACAAAAGCAATTGAGATTCACCAAGAAAGAGAAGAAGCCCCACAGCATATTTTACACAGACAGAGATGAGAAAATATTCTGAGTTATTCCCTGAGGACCCAGTAGGGCAGGACATATGGAAGGTTTACTTTGTAACCAAGAGTTGACAAGACATCACTAAGCAATTACAAAAGATTGAGGAATGGAATGAGAAACCAATTGAAGAGATTAGATCAGGACTGCTC
>NW_007219289.1:0-637 GCF_000164805.1 Carlito syrichta | reverse complement strand
GAGAAGATGTTCATTATGAATATCCTGTTTATGGGAGAGGAAAAAGGGCATAATTAGGAGAGTAGCTATGACTATCTGGGAGAGGCAACACCCTTCTGGACAAGGGGTCTTACCGGCAGAAGCAAAGTTCCCAAATACTGACCCCAACTGGGATAATAAAAATTCTGATGATCAGGCTAAAATGCAAGACCTCAGGGAATCAATCAAAGGAATCAAGGAGCCCTTTCCTAGATCACAGAATGTTACAAAAGCAATTGAGAGTCACCAAGAAAGAGAAGAAGCCCCACAGCATATTTTACACAGACAGAGATGAGAAAATATTCTGAGTTATTCCCTGAGGACCCAGTAGGGCAGGACATATGGAAGGTTTACTTTGTAACCAAGAGTTGACAAGACATCACTAAGCAATTACAAAAGATTGAGGAATGGAATGAGAAACCAATTGAAGAGATTAGATCAGGACTGCTCTCAAAAGTGATGGGGAAACAGGAAATCTCAACTGAAAAGTAGGAGTCAGGTATCTCACAGGAGAAATGCTAAGACTGTTAGTGGACGTTATAAATGTGGTAGACTGGGACATTTTAAGACAGAATGTGTGGTGTGGAAGAAGGAAGAGAAGATGATTTCTCTCATGACC
>NW_007219288.1:0-769 GCF_000164805.1 Carlito syrichta | reverse complement strand
TTTGAAGTTAGGAATTTCAAAAAGGAGATGAAATCACTCTTGGAGACCCAATGGTTTAGCAGAACAATTAGACCAATCTCTGATCCCATTTCTGTACTTGGACTGAGAAGATGTTCATTATGAATATCCTGTTTATGGGAGAGGAAAAGGGGATGATTAGGAGAGTAGCTATGACTATCTGGGAGAGGCAACACCCTTCTGGACAAGGGGTCTTACCGGCAGAAGCAAAGTTCCCAAATACTGACCCCAACTGGGATAATAAAAATTCTGATGATCAGGCTAAAATGCAAGAACTCAGGGAATCAATCAAAGGAATCAAGGAGCCCTTTCCTAGATCACAGAATGTTACAAAAGCAATTGAGATTCACCAAGAAAGAGAAGAAGCCCCACAGCATATTTTACACAGACAGAGATGAGAAAATATTCTGAGTTATTCCCTGAGGACCCAGTAGGGCAGGACCTATGGAAGGTTTACTTTGTAACCAAGAGTTGAGAAGACATCACTAAGCAATTACAAAAGATTGAGGAATGGAATGAGAAACCAATTGAAGAGATTAGATCAGGACTGCTCTCAAAAGTGATGGGGAAACAGGAAATCTCAACTGAAAAGTAGGAGTCAGGTATCTCACAGGAGAAATGCTAAGACTGTTAGTGGACGTTATAAATGTGGTAGACTGGGACATTTTAAGACAGAATGTCTGGTGTGGAAGAAGGAAGAGAAGATGATTTCTCTCATGACCTTTGATGAGGATTGGGGGGTCAAGGGTTC
>NW_007219287.1:0-782 GCF_000164805.1 Carlito syrichta | reverse complement strand
CCTCACCCTGCCTCACTTTGGGTGAGCTTGTCCTCCCGGTCCCTAAGCTGCTCAAAGTCTTCTTCACCTAATCCAGGTCTCTCAGAGCTCTGACCTTCTCAGCCCAGGGTACACCTGCTTCTTAAACCATTGTAGCAATGCTGATGGCCCAGACTTCACCTAATGCGATGCTGACCTCTGCTCTCTCTACCCAGAGCCCCATCCAGGTGCTTTGGGGGAAATTCCTGCCTCGTCCACACACAGCTTCAGAGTTTTCCAGGGTGGCACAGACTGTGGCTGCAAGGAAATGGGTCACCCTCACTGATGCCTTTTTTATGGAACCTGAAGCATGTTGGAGGGAAATTATTTGGTCACTTGGGATCTGCTAAGGGCAGATGAGAAAGCCCCATTTTCCTGGCACGTGTCTAGTAAGTCATTTTTACCAACCCATTTCAGTGGACCTGGAAACAACATGAAGCTGATAGTGGTTCAGGCATTTTACACGTGATATCACCAGACTCAACTGAGGCCTGACTGGGCAGTGTTTCAGAGACAGGTGGTGACCAGACCCCTCAGGAACAGCTGGTGTTTCATCCTTTGGGCAACAATTTTCAAGGTGAGTGGCACTTGGGGCACATTTGCAACCCGTGAGTTTAGCATCTCTGCTTTGCTTTTCTTTGTTTGTTTTGTTTACTTAGTGTTGGAGCATCTTTCTGTCACCCAGTGTCGAGTGCAGTGGCACAATCACAGCCTCCAAAGACTCCACCTGCTGGTCTCAGGCAATCCTTCCACCTCTTCTTTCT
>NW_007219286.1:0-683 GCF_000164805.1 Carlito syrichta | reverse complement strand
AACCATTGTAGCAATGCTGATGGCCCAGACTTCACCTAATGCGATGCTGACCTCTGCTCTCTCTACCCAGAGCCCCATCCAGGTGCTTTGGGGGAAATTCCTGCCTCGTCCACACACAGCTTCAGAGTTTTCCAGGGTGGCACAGACTGTGGCTGCAAGGAAATGGGTCACCCTCACTGATGCCTTTTTTATGGAACCTGAAGCATGTTGGAGGGAAATTATTTGGTCACTTGGGATCTGCTAAGGGCAGATGAGAAAGCCCCATTTTCCTGGCACGTGTCTAGTAAGTCATTTTTACCAACCCATTTCAGTGGACCTGGAAACAACATGAAGCTGATAGTGGTTCAGGCATTTTACACGTGATATCACCAGACTCAACTGAGGCCTGACTGGGCAGTGTTTCAGAGACAGGTGGTGACCAGACCCCTCAGGAACAGCTGGTGTTTCATCCTTTGGGCAACAATTTTCAAGGTGAGTGGCACTTGGGGCACATTTGCAACCCGTGAGTTTAGCATCTCTGCTTTGCTTTTCTTTGTTTGTTTTGTTTACTTAGTGTTGGAGCATCTTTCTGTCACCCAGTGTCGAGTGCAGTGGCACAATCACAGCCTCCAAAGACTCCACCTGCTGGTCTCAGGCAATCCTTCCATCTCTTCTTTCCAAGTAACTGGAACTACAGGCACACT
>NW_007219285.1:0-400 GCF_000164805.1 Carlito syrichta | reverse complement strand
TGGTTCCTGGCTTTGGCCCCCTACCCCACCTTGGGAAGGTGAATCTTCTCTCTCCCTTCTATTTCTCTCTCTAATTTACTTTAAAATAAACTTTTCATTCTTAACCTTTTTGTGTGTCGCAATTCTTTGTGTGTCACAATTCTTTGTGTGTACTCAGATCTCTGGGCTGCGCCTCCTCTCACCACTCCAGCATGTCACCCTCACCCTGTCAAGTGGTGCTGCGCCTCCTTGAACCTCTCCTCTGTCTCTCCATCCATCTCACCCTCACCCTGTCTAGACCCTAACACAGACAATCCACTCGCCTTGGCCTCCCAAAGTGCTGGGATTGCAGGTTAAGCCACCCAGCCCAACCAAAAAGCAAGTTTTCCATGCAGCATTTTGAAGCTGAGAGTCCTTCCTG
>NW_007219284.1:0-425 GCF_000164805.1 Carlito syrichta | reverse complement strand
CTTCTCTTTCTCTCTCTAATTTACTTTAAAATAAACTTTTCATTCTTAACCTTTTTGTGTATCGCAATTCTTTGTGTGTCACAATTCTTTGTGTGTACTCAGATCTCTGGGCTGCGCCTCCTCTCACCACTCCAGCATGTCACCCTCACCCTGTCAAGTGGTGCTGCGCCTCCTTGAACCTCTCCTCTGTCTCTCCATCCATCTCACCCTCACCCTGTCTAGACCCTAACACAGACAATCCACTCGCCTTGGCCTCCCAAAGTGCTGGGATTGCAGGTTAAGCCACCCAGCCCAGCCAAAAAGCAAGTTTTCCATGCAGCGTTTTGAAGCTGAGAGTCCTTCCTGTACCAGCACCTGGTCATGAATGGTGACATTCGCTTTGACATTGTTTATAATGGTATATTCATTTATGAATAATATCTATA
>NW_007219283.1:0-4707 GCF_000164805.1 Carlito syrichta | reverse complement strand
AACCACAGAATTCTGGTTTCTCTGGGTGAGGAGAACCTCAACACACAATTCCTCCTTCATACTAAGGATTTCCTGTCCTTTTTGTTTTTTGTAGAATGTTTTCTGGGACTTTCTTGCTATACAAATGAGTTTCAAATTCCTGCTTTCAAAGAAAATTTGGTGATTTCTTGGCATAGAAAAGAAAATGTTGACGATGATTAATGTCTTCTAGGTTAGTGATAAGTTCAAAAGTTTAGTGGCATACAATATCATTGCCCACACCTAAAAACTAATTGTCATCATAAATTATTTATTTCCTACCATTGAGCTGAGGACTCACAAATTTAACATTCTTCCTAAATGTTATAAAGGTTCAGTTGGGAAACAGAGTTTGGGACTCTTTGTTGAGAATCCTGTCGCATAATGTTTTCTCTACTGAGCACAGTACAAGTTTGGTCACTGGAGAATCCCAATGAGAGTTATTTTTGATACTAAAACAGGCTTTGTTTTCTCTATGCAGGACCTGATCATATGTCTGGAGCAAAGGAACAAGCCCTGGAATGTGAAGAGATACAATGTGTTAGAAAAACCCACAGGTAGGTGAGAGTGAGCGAAGCACATATGACATGCTAAGGAGTATGTGAGTCTGAATGTTGTTTGGGAAGGAGTCCGCTCCAAGGAATGGTTTCTGGGAGCCTGATATATTTCCCTTTCTGTCACATAGGACACCTACTGTTCCATGCTCTGAGTTCTCCAAACCTCACTTCCTTTTCAGTGATTTCTTTTGAAGGTTACAGTGAAAGTCAAAGTCCTTTTAATGGTTCATAAGAACTGCATAATCTGATGGCTCTTTTGTTGCTTTTGAGAACATGAGAGTGTCTGCTTACTCTTTAGAAACTCCACAGTAATCTTTTTGTTTGTTTCTTGAGTTGGAGTCTCATTCTATCACCCAGGCTGGAGTGCAGTGCCATGCTCACAATCACAGCAGCCTCAACCTACTGGGTTCAGGCAATCCTTTCATCTCAACCTTCCAAGTAGCTAGCACTACAGGTACATGTGGGGGGGCCAGCCCCTGCATACTTTGAGGGTCCCTGGAAAGATGTGGCGGCATTGACAATTCTGTAAGAGGGATAGATATTAAAAGAAAGACAGAAAGAGACTGGAACCCTGTTTAGTGCAGAAGCTGTTTAATGGGACAAACCGTAAGCCTTTAATCCTAAATTTTCACAGGTTAAATCACAAGACTTTCACGTGAACACAAAACTTGGTGGATGAGGGCCATCCCCCACCCACCAGGTTTTTCCTCAAGCATGAGGAAGGACAATCCTAATTAAATAACAAGACTTTTACATGAACACAAAGCCAGGTGGATGAGGAGCGTCCCCCACCCACCAGGTGTTTCCTCAAGCATGAGGAAGGACCATCCCAAAATTATCTCACTGTTCCTTATGCTTGTTTGATGTTCCTCAAAAGCAGTACAACAGCCAGGCTCAGTGGCTCAGCCTGCAATCATGGGCCTTGAGAGGGTGAGAAGAGTGCATTACCCGAGGCCACAGGTTTGAGACCCACTTGGGCAACTTGGTGAGACCTCATCTCTACAATAAATCAAAAAAATTAGCCAGGTGTGGTACCATGTGCCTGTAGTTCCAGCTACTTGGAAGGCTGAGACAGAAGGATTGCCAGAGCCTCAGCAGGTTGAGGCTGCAGTGGCCAGGAGTGGCCACTGTAGTCCAGTCTGGGCAACAGAGGGAGACTCCAATTCAAAAAGAAAAGCAATACAACAATTCTGACTTCATAATATTCTAATAATCAATTACTTCTAAAGCCTTTGCATACACAACACCTAATGACTAACTTAAATCCTAATACCTTTCTATTCTATGTCAATTCTACCTACACTATAGAAACTCTTAATTATATCTCAGGCCAGTTCCTAAAGAATGTGGCCCAGTCCAAAGATTATGCTGGGCCTTTTCTAGGAACAATTGATTACAATCTCTTAACAAAATGGCTATTCTAAAATCCTATACATTTATCTTAACTTCTATAGAGTTTCTAATTCCTAATTCTAATACATAAAGCTGATCATCAGCAATAAAGCTTCTAGAATTAAAACCCAAATATAAACTGTAAATTGTACTAAAGCCAAAACCACAATAGTAGAAAATGGGAGCAATGAAATTTCTAAAGTTAGCTGTATTCTTATCAAACCTTAAAATATCATGTTTGATCATGCTTGAACTAACAATTTCCTGATGTTAGCATGACCCATTCTACAATACTTTTTATAAGTAAAATAAATTCAGTTTCTACAATAAGTAGAAAAACTCTACACTAATTGTAGCTAAAAACTGGTTTAAAAGAATGTAACTCACCGGGCTTG
This sequence comes from Carlito syrichta, assembly GCF_000164805.1. NCBI lineage: Eukaryota > Metazoa > Chordata > Mammalia > Primates > Tarsiidae > Carlito > Carlito syrichta. The sequence continues at coordinate 2,345 of NW_007219283.1, read as the reverse complement.
GTGGCTCAGCCTGTAATCCCACACCTTTGGGAGGCTGAGGTGAGTGGATAGCCTGAGCCCGTGAGTTTGAGACCCACCTGGCCAACTTGGCGAGACCTCATCTCTATAATAAATCAAAAATTAGCTTGATGTGGTAGCGCACACCTGTAGTTCCATCTACTTGGAAGGCTGAGGCAGAAGGATCACCAGAGCCCAGCAGGTCGAGGCTGTGGTGGCTGGGAGCCGCCACTGCACTCCAGTCTGGGTGACAGAGTGAGGCTCCAACTCAAACAAACAAACAACAACAAAAAAAGAATGTAACCCAATCCAAAGTAATCGCTGGACCCTTAGGAATGTGGCCCAGCCCAAAGTTAGGGCTGGGCCATTTCTGCTAACTCCAGATAATCATCTATACCATTTAAAGCTGAAAACAGCTCTCTATATGTATATACTAATTCTGCAAATATACATTTAAATCTTATAAAGAAAGATTGTACCGTATAAAAGGGCTCCCACATGTGACCTGAGTTTGAATTATATCTAATACATAAGCTGAAACTGCAGTTCATGGGAAACAGGAACAATGATTTTCTAGAGTGAGCCATGCCTGTCACAGTCACAGAGCCTTCAGCTCAGGTTAGCAGAGTTTCTTTTGACTAAGTGTGTTAAATAGAAAAAGGAAGGAGGGAACGGGGTCAAGAACTCCCAAACGCATCCTAGTGATCATGGGGTCCACGGCCCTCCCTGATTCCTAATGCTTAGTGGGCCTCCATGGCCAGCTCCCAACATCTCTCCCTTTTTTATTTTTTAGTACAAAACCGTGAAACTGTTGAGCTGAGAAATACTTCTTTTCAATACTCCGAAAATAACCCGAAGCAGGCATAGCAACACAGGAATCACTGCCTCACGAATTCCCACATTAATGAGTGTAGACATCAATGACTTTTGTTTAATGAAGGATGAAAAGTTATTAAATATAGAACTAGCCAGTTTGGGGATCGAAACCATTTTTCAGCAACAGTTATGTCCTGTATTTCTTGATGTAATTTAGTACGTCTATAATCAAGTCCGAATGATTCCAAATTCCAAGAATATGATTCTTTATCTTGTCCCAAATATGGACAGACTTATTTACCTCCAAAGGAGTGAGGCAAATCCACTTAAACTCAGAGTGACATTGGAGCGCCAATTTTATCTTCAAAGTCACAAACTTTTGTCCTGGTGCTAAAACTACCTCCTCTAAAGCATTAACTTTACTTTCTAACTTTCGATCTATAACCTCCTGAGTAGCTAATGCAAGAGAAACATTCTTAGATAACTGGTCAGCAAAGGTAGCTGTATGAACTTCCTTAGAGCTACAGTTGAAACTGTTACTGAAGTAGCAATAGCTATTAATGCTGTGATTTATAAAATTAAAGTGGCTAAAAATCTTTTATGTTTTTCCAAAATCAAATTAACCTCATACAGTGTCTGCAAACTTTATTCATCATACCAATGAGATGACAAGTGTACAGGAATCATCAATTAAGGTGACTGCATAAGAATAGCAATCCTTCATAAAAGGCATTAGTTAAACAACTAGTTAAAATACACTCAGTACAAGACACCTTATAAACATTGTTATGATACTCAATTTTAACAGTTTGGTACTAATTCCATACTAAAAACATGTAAGAGAACTGCAAGCATGCCCTAATGTGGTACTGCTGAGTTTGTCCAACAGGCCTAGACAGGCTGACTGGTTGAAGGACTGTGAGGGCTCTCCACAGATAAGGCTGAATGACTTGTCTGATTCCAATTTTAACTGAAAGTATTGGGGGTACCCATCCATTGGAGTGCCCTCTAGCTGCAGCAAGCATAGAGTCATTAAAACCCCAGTCACTAATATATAGTATTTCACCGGGTACAGGATAGTCCACCTGAGAGTTATAAGCACAGTCTTGCCATATCAGGAAGCCAGTATCTCACTGAACGAGTTGACCAGTCCTTTTCCATATCATTGAAGGGCAAGCAGTTATGCTGAGAGGTCGTGAAGCTCTAGTTGCACAACTAGGGTCAGTTCCTCCAGGCATTAACATCTCCAACCACAAACCATCCTTGATATTGTCCTGATAAGGGCTTTCTGTACTCAGAGACTTAAAGGTGGACATTAAGCAAGAAGCCCGGTAATTATTAAAAGCCCTTCATAAGAAAAATTACGATTAGTAACATGTTTGACTTGAGCATGGAATAAAGTAGGCCCTCCCATTATCCTGTAAGGAGATCCTTCCATTTTATCAGAGGTTTTATACTTTCTACTCTTTTTCAATGTCTAGCCATAGCTGAATAGCCTGAAGAGTCCAAATTTAAATGGCGAACAACAAATA
>NW_007219282.1:0-4472 GCF_000164805.1 Carlito syrichta | reverse complement strand
ACAATATCATTGCCCACACCTAAAAACTAATTGTCATCATAAATTATTTATTTCCTACCATTGAGCTGAGGACTCACAAATTTAACATTCTTCCTAAATGTTATAAAGGTTCAGTTGGGAAACAGAGTTTGGGACTCTTTGTCGAGAATCCTGTCGCATAATGTTTTCTCTACTGAGCACAGTACAAGTTCGGTCACTGGAGAATCCCAATGAGAGTTATTTTTGATACTAAAACAAGCTTTGTTTTCTCTATGCAGGACCTGATCATATGTCTGGAGCAAAGGAACAAGCCCTGGAATGTGAAGAGATACAATGTGTTAGAAAAACCCACAGGTAGGTGAGAGTGAGCGAAGCACATATGACATGCTAAGGAGTAAGGTGAGTCTGAAATGTTGTTTGGGAAGGAGTCCGCTCCAAGGGAAATGGTTTCTGGGAAGCCTGGATATATTTCCCTTTCTGTCACATAGGAACACCTACTGTTCCATGCTCTGAAGTTCTCCAAAACCTCACTTCCTTTTCAGTGATTTCTTTTGAAGGTTACAGTGAAAGTCAAAGTCCTTTTAATGGTTCATAAGAACTGCATAATCTGATGGCTCTTTTGTTGCTTTTGAGAACATGAGAGTGTCTGCTTACTCTTTAGAAACTCCACAGTAATCTTTTTGTTTGTTTCTTGAGTTGGAGTCTCATTCTATCACCCAGGCTGGAGTGCAGTGCCATGCTCACAATCACAGCAGCCTCAACCTACTGGGTTCAGGCAATCCTTTCATCTCAACCTTCCAAGTAGCTAGCACTACAGGTACATGTGGGGGGGCCAGCCCCTGCATACTTTGAGGGTCCCTGGAAAGATGTGGCGGCATTGACAATTCTGTAAGAGGGATAGATATTAAAAGAAAGACAGAAAGAGACTGGAACCCTGTTTAGTGCAGAAGCTGTTTAATGGGACAAACCGTAAGCCTTTAATCCTAAATTTTCACAGGTTAAATCACAAGACTTTCACGTGAACACAAAACTTGGTGGATGAGGGCCATCCCCCACCCACCAGGTTTTTCCTCAAGCATGAGGAAGGACAATCCTAATTAAATAACAAGACTTTTACATGAACACAAAGCCAGGTGGATGAGGAGCGTCCCCCACCCACCAGGTGTTTCCTCAAGCATGAGGAAGGACCATCCCAAAATTATCTCACTGTTCCTTATGCTTGTTTGATGTTCCTCAAAAGCAGTACAACAGCCAGGCTCAGTGGCTCAGCCTGCAATCATGGGCCTTGAGAGGGTGAGAAGAGTGCATTACCCGAGGCCACAGGTTTGAGACCCACTTGGGCAACTTGGTGAGACCTCATCTCTACAATAAATCAAAAAAATTAGCCAGGTGTGGTACCATGTGCCTGTAGTTCCAGCTACTTGGAAGGCTGAGACAGAAGGATTGCCAGAGCCTCAGCAGGTTGAGGCTGCAGTGGCCAGGAGTGGCCACTGTAGTCCAGTCTGGGCAACAGAGGGAGACTCCAATTCAAAAAGAAAAGCAATACAACAATTCTGACTTCATAATATTCTAATAATCAATTACTTCTAAAGCCTTTGCATACACAACACCTAATGACTAACTTAAATCCTAATACCTTTCTATTCTATGTCAATTCTACCTACACTATAGAAACTCTTAATTATATCTCAGGCCAGTTCCTAAAGAATGTGGCCCAGTCCAAAGATTATGCTGGGCCTTTTCTAGGAACAATTGATTACAATCTCTTAACAAAATGGCTATTCTAAAATCCTATACATTTATCTTAACTTCTATAGAGTTTCTAATTCCTAATTCTAATACATAAAGCTGATCATCAGCAATAAAGCTTCTAGAATTAAAACCCAAATATAAACTGTAAATTGTACTAAAGCCAAAACCACAATAGTAGAAAATGGGAGCAATGAAATTTCTAAAGTTAGCTGTATTCTTATCAAACCTTAAAATATCATGTTTGATCATGCTTGAACTAACAATTTCCTGATGTTAGCATGACCCATTCTACAATACTTTTTATAAGTAAAATAAATTCAGTTTCTACAATAAGTAGAAAAACTCTACACTAATTGTAGCTAAAAACTGGTTTAAAAGAATGTAACTCACCGGGCTTGGTGGCTCAGCCTGTAATCCCACACCTTTGGGAGGCTGAGGTGAGTGGATAGCCTGAGCCCGTGAGTTTGAGACCCACCTGGCCAACTTGGCGAGACCTCATCTCTATAATAAATCAAAAATTAGCTTGATGTGGTAGCGCACACCTGTAGTTCCATCTACTTGGAAGGCTGAGGCAGAAGGATCACCAGAGCCCAGCAGGTCGAGGCTGTGGTGGCTGGGAGCCGCCACTGCACTCCAGTCTGGGTGACAGAGTGAGGCTCCAACTCAAACAAACAAACAACAACAAAAAAAGAATGTAACCCAATCCAAAGTAATCGCTGGACCCTTAGGAATGTGGCCCAGCCCAAAGTTAGGGCTGGGCCATTTCTGCTAACTCCAGATAATCATCTATACCATTTAAAGCTGAAAACCGCTCTCTATATGTATATACTAATTCTGCAAATATACATTTAAATCTTATAAAGAAGATTGTACCGTATAAAAGGCTCCCACATGTGACCTGAGTTTGAATTATATCTAATACCTAAGCTGAAACTGCAGTTCATGGGAAACAGGAACAATGATTTTCTAGAGTGAGCCATGCCTGTCACAGTCACAGAGCCTTCAGCTCAGGTTAGCAGAGTTTCTTTTGACTAAGTGTGTTAAATAGAAAAAGGAAGGAGGGAACGGGGTCAAGAACTCCCAAACGCATCCTAGTGATCATGGGGTCCACGGCCCTCCCTGATTCCTAATGCTTAGTGGGCCTCCATGGCCAGCTCCCAACATCTCTCCCTTTTTTATTTTTTAGTACAAAACCGTGAAACTGTTGAGCTGAGAAATGCTTCTTTTCAATACTCCGAAAATAACCAGAAGCAGGCATAGCAACACAGGAATCACTGCCTCACGAATTCCCACATTAATGAGTGTAGACATCAATGACTTTTTGTTAATGAAGGATGAAAAGTTATTTAAATATAGAACTAGCCAGTTTGGGGATCGAAGCCATTTTTTCAGCAACAGTTATGTCCTGTATTCTGATGTAATTTAGTATGTCTATAATCAAGTCCGAATGATTCCAAATTCCAAGAATATGATTCTTTATCTTGTCCCAAATATGGACAGACTTATTTACCTCCAAAGGAGTGAGGCAAATCCACTTAAACTCAGAGTGACATTGGAGCGCCAATTTTATCTTCAAAGTCACAAACTTTTGTCCTGGTGCTAAAACTACCTCCTCTAAAGCATTAACTTTACTTTCTAACTTTCGATCTATAACCTCCTGAGTAGCTAATGCAAGAGAAACATTCTTAGATAACTGGTCAGCAAAGGTAGCTGTATGAACTTCCTTAGAGCTACAGTTGAAACTGTTACTGAAGTAGCAATAGCTATTAATGCTGTGATTTATAAAATTAAAGTGGCTAAAAATCTTTTATGTTTTTCCAAAATCAAATTAACCTCATACAGTGTCTGCAAACTTTATTCATCATACCAATGAGATGACAAGTGTACAGGAATCATCAATTAAGGTGACTGCATAAGAATAGCAATCCTTCATAAAAGGCATTAGTTAAACAACTAGTTAAAATACACTCAGTACAAGACACCTTATAAACATTGTTATGATACTCAATTTTAACAGGTTGGTACTAATTCCATACTAAAAACATGTAAGAGAACTGCAAGCATGCCCTAATGTGGTACTGCTGAGTTTGTCCAACAGGCCTAGACAGGCTGACTGGTTGAAGGACTGTGAGGGCTCTCCACAGATAAGGCTGAATGACTTGTCTGATTCCAATTTTAACTGAAAGTATTGGGGGTACCCATCCATTGGAGTGCCCTCTAGCTGCAGCAAGCATAGAGTCATTAAAACCCCAGTCACTAATATATAGTATTTCACCGGGTACAGGATAGTCCACCTGAGAGTTATAAGCACAGTCTTGCCATATCAGGAAGCCAGTATCTCACTGAACGAGTTGACCAGTCCTTTTCCATATCATTGAAGGGCAAGCAGTTATGCTGAGAGGTCGTGAAGCTCTAGTTGCACAACTAGGGTCAGTTCCTCCAGGCATTAACATCTCCAACCACAAACCATCCTTGATATTGTCCTGATAAGGGCTTTCTGTACTCAGAGACTTAAAGGTGGACATTAAGCAAGAAGCCCGGTAATTATTAAAAGCCCTTCATAAGAAAAATTACGATTAGTAACATGTTTGACTTGAGCATGGAATAAAGTAGGCCCTCCCATTATCCTGTAAGGAGATCCTTCCATTTTATCAGAGGTTTTATACTTTCTACTCTTTTTCAATGTCTAGCCATAGCTGAATAGCCTGAAGAGTCCAAATTTAAATGGCGAACAACAAATA
>NW_007219281.1:0-4470 GCF_000164805.1 Carlito syrichta | reverse complement strand
ATATCATTGCCCACACCTAAAAACTAATTGTCATCATAAATTATTTATTTCCTACCACTTTGCTAAGGACTCACAAATTTAACATTCTTCCTAAATGTTATAAAGGTTCAGTTGGGAAACAGAGTTTGGGACTCTTTGTCGAGAATCCTGTCGCATAATGTTTTCTCTACTGAGCACAGTACAAGTTCGGTCACTGGAGAATCCCAATGAGAGTTATTTTTGATACTAAAACAGGCTTTGTTTTCTCTATGCAGGACCTGATCATATGTCTGGAGCAAAGGAACAAGCCCTGGAATGTGAAGAGATACAATGTGTTAGAAAAACCCACAGGTAGGTGAGAGTGAGCGAAGCACATATGACATGCTAAGGAGTAAAGTGAGTCTGAAATGTTGTTTGGGAAGGAGTCCGCTCCAAGGGAAATGGTTTCTGGGAAGCCTGGATATATTTCCCTTTCTGTCACATAGGAACACCTACTGTTCCATGCTCTGAAGTTCTCCAAAACCTCCACTTCCTTTTCAGTGATTTCTTTTGAAGGTTACAGTGAAAGTCAAAGTCCTTTTAATGGTTCATAAGAACTGCATAATCTGACGGCTCTTTTGTTGCTTTTGAGAACATGAGAGTGTCTGCTTACTCTTTAGAAACTCCACAGTAATCTTTTTGTTTGTTTCTTGAGTTGGAGTCTCATTCTATCACCCAGGCTGGAGTGCAGTGCCATGCTCACAATCACAGCAGCCTCAACCTACTGGGTTCAGGCAATCCTTTCATCTCAACCTTCCAAGTAGCTAGCACTACAGGTACATGTGGGGGGGCCAGCCCCTGCATACTTTGAGGGTCCCTGGAAAGATGTGGCGGCATTGACAATTCTGTAAGAGGGATAGATATTAAAAGAAAGACAGAAAGAGACTGGAACCCTGTTTAGTGCAGAAGCTGTTTAATGGGACAAACCGTAAGCCTTTAATCCTAAATTTTCACAGGTTAAATCACAAGACTTTCACGTGAACACAAAACTTGGTGGATGAGGGCCATCCCCCACCCACCAGGTTTTTCCTCAAGCATGAGGAAGGACAATCCTAATTAAATAACAAGACTTTTACATGAACACAAAGCCAGGTGGATGAGGAGCGTCCCCCACCCACCAGGTGTTTCCTCAAGCATGAGGAAGGACCATCCCAAAATTATCTCACTGTTCCTTATGCTTGTTTGATGTTCCTCAAAAGCAGTACAACAGCCAGGCTCAGTGGCTCAGCCTGCAATCATGGGCCTTGAGAGGGTGAGAAGAGTGCATTACCCGAGGCCACAGGTTTGAGACCCACTTGGGCAACTTGGTGAGACCTCATCTCTACAATAAATCAAAAAAATTAGCCAGGTGTGGTACCATGTGCCTGTAGTTCCAGCTACTTGGAAGGCTGAGACAGAAGGATTGCCAGAGCCTCAGCAGGTTGAGGCTGCAGTGGCCAGGAGTGGCCACTGTAGTCCAGTCTGGGCAACAGAGGGAGACTCCAATTCAAAAAGAAAAGCAATACAACAATTCTGACTTCATAATATTCTAATAATCAATTACTTCTAAAGCCTTTGCATACACAACACCTAATGACTAACTTAAATCCTAATACCTTTCTATTCTATGTCAATTCTACCTACACTATAGAAACTCTTAATTATATCTCAGGCCAGTTCCTAAAGAATGTGGCCCAGTCCAAAGATTATGCTGGGCCTTTTCTAGGAACAATTGATTACAATCTCTTAACAAAATGGCTATTCTAAAATCCTATACATTTATCTTAACTTCTATAGAGTTTCTAATTCCTAATTCTAATACATAAAGCTGATCATCAGCAATAAAGCTTCTAGAATTAAAACCCAAATATAAACTGTAAATTGTACTAAAGCCAAAACCACAATAGTAGAAAATGGGAGCAATGAAATTTCTAAAGTTAGCTGTATTCTTATCAAACCTTAAAATATCATGTTTGATCATGCTTGAACTAACAATTTCCTGATGTTAGCATGACCCATTCTACAATACTTTTTATAAGTAAAATAAATTCAGTTTCTACAATAAGTAGAAAAACTCTACACTAATTGTAGCTAAAAACTGGTTTAAAAGAATGTAACTCACCGGGCTTGGTGGCTCAGCCTGTAATCCCACACCTTTGGGAGGCTGAGGTGAGTGGATAGCCTGAGCCCGTGAGTTTGAGACCCACCTGGCCAACTTGGCGAGACCTCATCTCTATAATAAATCAAAAATTAGCTTGATGTGGTAGCGCACACCTGTAGTTCCATCTACTTGGAAGGCTGAGGCAGAAGGATCACCAGAGCCCAGCAGGTCGAGGCTGTGGTGGCTGGGAGCCGCCACTGCACTCCAGTCTGGGTGACAGAGTGAGGCTCCAACTCAAACAAACAAACAACAACAAAAAAAGAATGTAACCCAATCCAAAGTAATCGCTGGACCCTTAGGAATGTGGCCCAGCCCAAAGTTAGGGCTGGGCCATTTCTGCTAACTCCAGATAATCATCTATACCATTTAAAGCTGAAAACCGCTCTCTATATGTATATACTAATTCTGCAAATATACATTTAAATCTTATAAAGAAGATTGTACCGTATAAAAGGCTCCCACATGTGACCTGAGTTTGAATTATATCTAATACCTAAGCTGAAACTGCAGTTCATGGGAAACAGGAACAATGATTTTCTAGAGTGAGCCATGCCTGTCACAGTCACAGAGCCTTCAGCTCAGGTTAGCAGAGTTTCTTTTGATTAAGTGTGTTAAATAGAAAAAGGAAGGAGGGAACGGGGTCAAGAACTCCCAAACGCATCCTAGTGATCATGGGGTCCACGGCCCTCCCTGATTCCTAATGCTTAGTGGGCCTCCATGGCCAGCTCCCAACATCTCTCCCTTTTTTATTTTTTAGTACAAAACCGTGAAACTGTTGAGCTGAGAAATGCTTCTTTTCAATACTCCGAAAATAACCAGAAGCAGGCATAGCAACACAGGAATCACTGCCTCACGAATTCCCACATTAATGAGTGTAGACATCAATGACTTTTGTTTAATGAAGGATGAAAAGTTATTAAATATAGAACTAGCCAGTTTGGGGATCGAAACCATTTTTCAGCAACAGTTATGTCCTGTATTTCTTGATGTAATTTAGTACGTCTATAATCAAGTCCGAATGATTCCAAATTCCAAGAATATGATTCTTTATCTTGTCCCAAATATGGACAGACTTATTTACCTCCAAAGGAGTGAGGCAAATCCACTTAAACTCAGAGTGACATTGGAGCGCCAATTTTATCTTCAAAGTCACAAACTTTTGTCCTGGTGCTAAAACTACCTCCTCTAAAGCATTAACTTTACTTTCTAACTTTCGATCTATAACCTCCTGAGTAGCTAATGCAAGAGAAACATTCTTAGATAACTGGTCAGCAAAGGTAGCTGTATGAACTTCCTTAGAGCTACAGTTGAAACTGTTACTGAAGTAGCAATAGCTATTAATGCTGTGATTTATAAAATTAAAGTGGCTAAAAATCTTTTATGTTTTTCCAAAATCAAATTAACCTCATACAGTGTCTGCAAACTTTATTCATCATACCAATGAGATGACAAGTGTACAGGAATCATCAATTAAGGTGACTGCATAAGAATAGCAATCCTTCATAAAAGGCATTAGTTAAACAACTAGTTAAAATACACTCAGTACAAGACACCTTATAAACATTGTTATGATACTCAATTTTAACAGTTTGGTACTAATTCCATACTAAAAACATGTAAGAGAACTGCAAGCATGCCCTAATGTGGTACTGCTGAGTTTGTCCAACAGGCCTAGACAGGCTGACTGGTTGAAGGACTGTGAGGGCTCTCCACAGATAAGGCTGAATGACTTGTCTGATTCCAATTTTAACTGAAAGTATTGGGGGTACCCATCCATTGGAGTGCCCTCTAGCTGCAGCAAGCATAGAGTCATTAAAACCCCAGTCACTAATATATAGTATTTCACCGGGTACAGGATAGTCCACCTGAGAGTTATAAGCACAGTCTTGCCATATCAGGAAGCCAGTATCTCACTGAACGAGTTGACCAGTCCTTTTCCATATCATTGAAGGGCAAGCAGTTATGCTGAGAGGTCGTGAAGCTCTAGTTGCACAACTAGGGTCAGTTCCTCCAGGCATTAACATCTCCAACCACAAACCATCCTTGATATTGTCCTGATAAGGGCTTTCTGTACTCAGAGACTTAAAGGTGGACATTAAGCAAGAAGCCCGGTAATTATTAAAAGCCCTTCATAAGAAAAATTACGATTAGTAACATGTTTGACTTGAGCATGGAATAAAGTAGGCCCTCCCATTATCCTGTAAGGAGATCCTTCCATTTTATCAGAGGTTTTATACTTTCTACTCTTTTTCAATGTCTAGCCATAGCTGAATAGCCTGAAGAGTCCAAATTTAAATGGCGAACAACAAATA
>NW_007219280.1:0-8402 GCF_000164805.1 Carlito syrichta | reverse complement strand
CCTGATCATATGTCTGGAGCAAAGGAACAAGCCCTGGAATGTGAAGAGATACAATGTGTTAGAAAAACCCACAGGTAGGTGAGAGTGAGCGAAGCACATATGACATGCTAAGGAGTAAGGTGAGTCTGAAATGTTGTTTGGGAAGGGGTCTGCTCCAAGAGAAATGGTTTCTGGGAAGCCTGGATATATTTCTCTTTCTGTCACATAGGAACACCTACTGTTCCATGCTCTGAAGTTCTCCAAAACCTCCACTTCCTTTTCAGTGATTTCTTTTGAAGGTTACAGTGAAAGTCAAAGTCCTTTTAATGGTTCATAAGAACTGCATAATCTGATGGCTCTTTTGTTGCTTTTGAGAACATGAGAGTGTCTGCTTACTCTTTAGAAACTCCACAGTAATCTTTTTGTTTGTTTCTTGAGTTGGAGTCTCATTCTATCACCCAGGCTGGAGTGCAGTGCCATGCTCACAATCACAGCAGCCTCAACCTACTGGGTTCAGGCAATCCTTTCATCTCAACCTTCCAAGTAGCTAGCACTACAGGTACATGTGGGGGGGCCAGCCCCTGCATACTTTGAGGGTCCCTGGAAAGATGTGGCGGCATTGACAATTCTGTAAGAGGGATAGATATTAAAAGAAAGACAGAAAGAGACTGGAACCCTGTTTAGTGCAGAAGCTGTTTAATGGGACAAACCGTAAGCCTTTAATCCTAAATTTTCACAGGTTAAATCACAAGACTTTCACGTGAACACAAAACTTGGTGGATGAGGGCCATCCCCCACCCACCAGGTTTTTCCTCAAGCATGAGGAAGGACAATCCTAATTAAATAACAAGACTTTTACATGAACACAAAGCCAGGTGGATGAGGAGCGTCCCCCACCCACCAGGTGTTTCCTCAAGCATGAGGAAGGACCATCCCAAAATTATCTCACTGTTCCTTATGCTTGTTTGATGTTCCTCAAAAGCAGTACAACAGCCAGGCTCAGTGGCTCAGCCTGCAATCATGGGCCTTGAGAGGGTGAGAAGAGTGCATTACCCGAGGCCACAGGTTTGAGACCCACTTGGGCAACTTGGTGAGACCTCATCTCTACAATAAATCAAAAAAATTAGCCAGGTGTGGTACCATGTGCCTGTAGTTCCAGCTACTTGGAAGGCTGAGACAGAAGGATTGCCAGAGCCTCAGCAGGTTGAGGCTGCAGTGGCCAGGAGTGGCCACTGTAGTCCAGTCTGGGCAACAGAGGGAGACTCCAATTCAAAAAGAAAAGCAATACAACAATTCTGACTTCATAATATTCTAATAATCAATTACTTCTAAAGCCTTTGCATACACAACACCTAATGACTAACTTAAATCCTAATACCTTTCTATTCTATGTCAATTCTACCTACACTATAGAAACTCTTAATTATATCTCAGGCCAGTTCCTAAAGAATGTGGCCCAGTCCAAAGATTATGCTGGGCCTTTTCTAGGAACAATTGATTACAATCTCTTAACAAAATGGCTATTCTAAAATCCTATACATTTATCTTAACTTCTATAGAGTTTCTAATTCCTAATTCTAATACATAAAGCTGATCATCAGCAATAAAGCTTCTAGAATTAAAACCCAAATATAAACTGTAAATTGTACTAAAGCCAAAACCACAATAGTAGAAAATGGGAGCAATGAAATTTCTAAAGTTAGCTGTATTCTTATCAAACCTTAAAATATCATGTTTGATCATGCTTGAACTAACAATTTCCTGATGTTAGCATGACCCATTCTACAATACTTTTTATAAGTAAAATAAATTCAGTTTCTACAATAAGTAGAAAAACTCTACACTAATTGTAGCTAAAAACTGGTTTAAAAGAATGTAACTCACCGGGCTTGGTGGCTCAGCCTGTAATCCCACACCTTTGGGAGGCTGAGGTGAGTGGATAGCCTGAGCCCGTGAGTTTGAGACCCACCTGGCCAACTTGGCGAGACCTCATCTCTATAATAAATCAAAAATTAGCTTGATGTGGTAGCGCACACCTGTAGTTCCATCTACTTGGAAGGCTGAGGCAGAAGGATCACCAGAGCCCAGCAGGTCGAGGCTGTGGTGGCTGGGAGCCGCCACTGCACTCCAGTCTGGGTGACAGAGTGAGGCTCCAACTCAAACAAACAAACAACAACAAAAAAAGAATGTAACCCAATCCAAAGTAATCGCTGGACCCTTAGGAATGTGGCCCAGCCCAAAGTTAGGGCTGGGCCATTTCTGCTAACTCCAGATAATCATCTATACCATTTAAAGCTGAAAACCGCTCTCTATATGTATATACTAATTCTGCAAATATACATTTAAATCTTATAAAGAAGATTGTACCGTATAAAAGGCTCCCACATGTGACCTGAGTTTGAATTATATCTAATACCTAAGCTGAAACTGCAGTTCATGGGAAACAGGAACAATGATTTTCTAGAGTGAGCCATGCCTGTCACAGTCACAGAGCCTTCAGCTCAGGTTAGCAGAGTTTCTTTTGACTAAGTGTGTTAAATAGAAAAAGGAAGGAGGGAACGGGGTCAAGAACTCCCAAACGCATCCTAGTGATCATGGGGTCCACGGCCCTCCCTGATTCCTAATGCTTAGTGGGCCTCCATGGCCAGCTCCCAACATCTCTCCCTTTTTTATTTTTTAGTACAAAACCGTGAAACTGTTGAGCTGAGAAATGCTTCTTTTCAATACTCCGAAAATAACCAGAAGCAGGCATAGCAACACAGGAATCACTGCCTCACGAATTCCCACATTAATGAGTGTAGACATCAATGACTTTTGTTTAATGAAGGATGAAAAGTTATTAAATATAGAACTAGCCAGTTTGGGGATCGAAACCATTTTTCAGCAACAGTTATGTCCTGTATTTCTTGATGTAATTTAGTACGTCTATAATCAAGTCCGAATGATTCCAAATTCCAAGAATATGATTCTTTATCTTGTCCCAAATATGGACAGACTTATTTACCTCCAAAGGAGTGAGGCAAATCCACTTAAACTCAGAGTGACATTGGAGCGCCAATTTTATCTTCAAAGTCACAAACTTTTGTCCTGGTGCTAAAACTACCTCCTCTAAAGCATTAACTTTACTTTCTAACTTTCGATCTATAACCTCCTGAGTAGCTAATGCAAGAGAAACATTCTTAGATAACTGGTCAGCAAAGGTAGCTGTATGAACTTCCTTAGAGCTACAGTTGAAACTGTTACTGAAGTAGCAATAGCTATTAATGCTGTGATTTATAAAATTAAAGTGGCTAAAAATCTTTTATGTTTTTCCAAAATCAAATTAACCTCATACAGTGTCTGCAAACTTTATTCATCATACCAATGAGATGACAAGTGTACAGGAATCATCAATTAAGGTGACTGCATAAGAATAGCAATCCTTCATAAAAGGCATTAGTTAAACAACTAGTTAAAATACACTCAGTACAAGACACCTTATAAACATTGTTATGATACTCAATTTTAACAGTTTGGTACTAATTCCATACTAAAAACATGTAAGAGAACTGCAAGCATGCCCTAATGTGGTACTGCTGAGTTTGTCCAACAGGCCTAGACAGGCTGACTGGTTGAAGGACTGTGAGGGCTCTCCACAGATAAGGCTGAATGACTTGTCTGATTCCAATTTTAACTGAAAGTATTGGGGGTACCCATCCATTGGAGTGCCCTCTAGCTGCAGCAAGCATAGAGTCATTAAAACCCCAGTCACTAATATATAGTATTTCACCGGGTACAGGATAGTCCACCTGAGAGTTATAAGCACAGTCTTGCCATATCAGGAAGCCAGTATCTCACTGAACGAGTTGACCAGTCCTTTTCCATATCATTGAAGGGCAAGCAGTTATGCTGAGAGGTCGTGAAGCTCTAGTTGCACAACTAGGGTCAGTTCCTCCAGGCATTAACATCTCCAACCACAAACCATCCTTGATATTGTCCTGATAAGGGCTTTCTGTACTCAGAGACTTAAAGGTGGACATTAAGCAAGAAGCCCGGTAATTATTAAAAGCCCTTCATAAGAAAAATTATGATTAGTAACATGTTTGACTTGAGCATGGAATAAAGTAGGCCCTCCCATTATCCTGTAAGGAGATCCTTCCATTTTATCAGAGGTTTTATACTTTCTACTCTTTTTCAATGTCTAGCCATAGCTGAATAGCCTGAAGAGTCCAAATTTAAATGGCTAACAACAAATAAGCCATGATTTAAAATATGGTGGGGAGAACTAAACTTGAACTCCCCCTCTTGTAATTTAATTATTTGATTTTTGAAAGTTTGGTGAGCTTTTTCACTATGACTTGACTGTGGATGTAAGGAATTCCTGTGGAATGAGAGATATTAAATTGAGAGCAAAATTGTTGGAAAGATTTGGATGTATATGCAGGACCGTTGTTAGTTTTCAATTGTTTAGGCATTCGTAGCTATGAAAAGCAAATGAATAAATGTTGTGCCACATCCTTGTAGGCTTCTCCAGTTCTTGCTGAAGCTAAAATAACATGAGAGAAGGTGTTCACAGTTACATGCAAATAAGACAATTTCTCAAAACTGGGAAAATGCATTACATCCATTTGCCATAGCACATTTGGTTTTTGTTCTCGAGGGTTAACTCCTCCTGGAGCTGAAACAAAAGTGGGACAAGCTGGACAATTCTTAGTGATTTGTTTAACCATCTCCCTAGGTAAATGAAACTGATAATGTAAGGCAGTAGCATTTTGATGATTAATTTGATGAGAAAGTTGAGCCTGAGTAACTGCCTCAGCCTCTACTGCGGCACACACAGTAGGCTTATTTAGGGTATCAGCCAATTGATTGCCTTGGTGTAAAGGTTCCAGAAGACCAGAATGAGACCTAATATGGCTCACAAATAATTGTCCCTTTCTATTAGTAATTAGTTGTTGTAATTGAGTTAATAGTTTCAACATTGTAGTTTTGTTGGTTGGAATGGAAGCTGTTTCGATATGAGGAAACAATCCCACAATATAACAAGAATTGATGTATAAATTAAATTTTTGGAATATTCCAGGGCAGCGAAGGCATACAAAACTATCCTCAGCTTTGTCTTCTGGGCTGAAGATTCAGAGGTGTTCAGCACATGAGATTTATTATTAATAACTACCATCCATGGCTTTACCATTAGATGAGCCATCAATAAACACTAAGGCTGCTTCCTCAAAGGGAATTAGTGAACAGTTGTGAGGAAAGATTATAGGATTTTGTTTCACAAACTGTAACAGAGGACTTTTAGGTAGGTGAAATAAGATTTGCCCTCTGTAATCAGTTAGAGCTACCTGCCAATCATTACTAGTTTGAAACAAAGTTTGAAATTGAAATTTGTTATAAGGCACAATTATATTATGTACATCATGTGCAAATAATTCAACACTTTTTTGTCTTCCTTTAGTTACAAGTAAAGTTACTAAATAAGGATAAGAAGTCAATATTTTTTTAGAGGTTACTGGCAGATGGGGCCATTCCATTGGTTCTTCTTGCCACAGACACCCTGTGGGAGTATGGAGAGTGGCCAGAATAATTAAGTTCCAAAGCAGGTGGTAGTCTATTCTTTTAATCTTTTGAGACTCAATAGCCTTTTCCACAAGGGACAAGGCTTCTTTGGCCTCTGGTGTTAGACTTCCCTTAGAGTTGGGAGAAGAATCTTCCTGCAAAATATTGAATAAAGGTTTTAAATCTGACGTGGTAATATGTAAATTAGCTTTAACCCAATTGATACCTCCCAACAGATTTTGGAAATTATTTAAGGTTACAAAATGATTTTTTTGTAACTGTGAAGGTTGATGACTCACTGTTTGTGTGTTTAACACATGACCAAGATATGTAAAAGGAGGATTGGTTTGAATTTTTTCAGAAATTTTCAAACTGCAATCAGTGACAGCAGTCACAGTTTCATTAAGGATTTTATGTAAAGAGGCACGATTTTCATGAACCAGCAAAATGTCATCCATATAATGGATTAAACAGATATTAGGATATTGGTTTCTAATACCTTATAAAGCAGCATTCACATACTTCTGGCACAAGGTAGGGTTGTTTTTCATAACTTGTGGAAAGACTTTCCACTGGAATCTTTGAAACGGCCATATTAAATTATGAGAAGGTAAACTAAATGTAAACCATTTACAGTTTTCTGGGCTTAAATGTATAGTAAAGAAACAATCTTATAAATTAATGACTATAATATTAAAGTTAACAGGTATAGCAGCTGGAGATGAAAGTCCAGGCTGCAACACCCCCATGGGTTCCATAGTGGCATTGATAGTTTTTAAATCCTGCAAAAGTCTCCATTTACCGTATTTTTCCTTAATAACAAAATAGGGGTATTCTATGAACTGGTAGAAGGCTTTATATGACTGGCCTCCAGCTGTTCCTGGACTAGTTCTTTAGCTGCCTTAAGTTTCTCTGAGGGCATGGGCCATTATTCCACCCAAACCAGCTTGTCATCTTTCCAGGTAATAGGGTCAGCAGTTTCAGGAACAATGGCACCTAGCATAAATTTGAATAACCGATGCCAGCTCAGTTTGTTTTTTCATTCACTCGAACAGGTTCCTGTATTTCTTGTCTGTTTTTACTAAGTTTCTTAAAGGGATTATAACCCATTTGCAGCATTTGTGCTGAGACTTTATCATTAGGGCTATACAAAAGCGTGCCCATTTGTGAGAGAATGTTTCTTCCCCATAAGGTAAAGGGGATAGATGGAATAACATATGGGCAAAAATTTCCTGAAGTCTCATTATTTGTTCATTTTAAAATCTGTGAACTTTTGGCTATTGAGGGTGCTCGACCAATGCCTATGTGTCCCAAAGGAGCCATACAAGTTGGCCATGAGGCAGGCCAATGTTTCCTGGCAATACAGGAAACATCAGCTCCAGTGTTTAATAATTCATTAATTTTAATTCCTTGAATATATAAATCTTTAAAAGGTCTAGAGTTAGTACCCTTCTGAACCCAAAAGGCAACATCACTAGAGCCAAATCCAGAGTTACCTCTAGGCAGGTTAGTTAAAGTTTTACCTGGTTTGTGATAAGGCAAGAGCAGCAACTGGGTTATTCTTTGGCCTTTGTTAATCTGCACAGTTTTGTTAGGGGGAGCAACAAGCACCTGGATTTCTCCTGTGTAATCTGAATCCACCACTCCAGGAATAATGGAAATTCCTTATAAAGACAAGAACCTTCTTCCTAATATTATGCCCACTATTCCTTCTGGGACAGGGCCCTTTATTCTTGTAAAAATTGGGGTTACCGAAACGTCCAGAGTTAATATTGTCACCGTGGAGGAACACAAGTCCAGTCCTGCACTCCCTGAGATGGCTCGGATAAGCTTTGCGATGGAGCAGAAGGAATGAATGGGTTCATGGTGGAAGCTGCACCCCTATTGTTATGTGGGACTGGGGCTGGCCCCTCTGGAAGTTTCCCTGAGCTGGAATAACTTATTATGGGAGTGCCATTTTTGTAAAATTTAGATCGGCATTCTTTTTCCCAATGATAGCCTTTTTGACATTTGGGATTTTGTCCTCCAATTCAGCTTTATTTTGTGAAGATAACTTGTCATCATGTAAAGGAGGTGCTGAAGTAGTGGCGAAAAGAAAAGTTTCCTCATTATCATAATCGTTTGAGGTATTTTTGTAAGTAAATCTCTCATAGTCATGCTGTGAATCTAAAGCATCTTTAATTAAATTCTGTAGAGAAAAGTCATCAGGTGGCATAACCTCAGCTCCTCCCCAACTTTAATCCCAGTATCCAAATTCACCATTCCTTCTTCAGGAAAACAAGGACACTGCTTTTGCACAAACTGTAGAAAACAATCTAGATTAGAAGAATAAACTTTAGCTCCACGTTTAGACAAAGTATTTATTAAGATACTGATGAACATTTTATGTTCCTTAGACTCACTCTGGCCCATGGTGGCTCTGGCATTAAAAATTCAATTCTTACCCATACTTGCTCTGCCTGTCTCTACAGAGGGATTTGCAACACCCTGGGTAAGATCCTAGCCATCCTGAAATGAGAGAAAAAGCTTACCTTTCCAATACCCCATGTTGAGTGCCAGTCGTGGTGGGCCAGCCACTGCAGAGTTTGAGGGTCCCTGGAAAGATGTGGCGGTGTTGGTGATTCTGTAAGAGGGATAGATATTAAAAGAAAGAAAGAAAGAGACTGGACCCCTATTTAGTGCAGAAGCCATTTAATGGGATAAACCATAAGCCTTTTATCCTACATTTTCATGGGTTAAATCACAAGACTTTCACGTGAACACAAAGCCAGGTGGATGAGGGGTGTCCCCCACCCACCAGGTGTTTCCTCAAGCATGAGGAAGGACAATTCCAATTAAATCACAAGACTTTTATGTGAACACAAAACCAGGTGAATGAGGAG
>NW_007219279.1:0-4552 GCF_000164805.1 Carlito syrichta | reverse complement strand
GTGATTTCTTGGCATAGAAAAGAAATGTTGACGATGATTAATGTCTTCTAGGTTAGTGATAAGTTCAAAGTTTAGTGGCATACAATATCATTGCCCACACTAAAAACTAATTGTCATCATAAATTATTTATTTCCTACCATTGAGCTGAGGACTCACAAATTTAACATTCTTCCTAAATGTTATAAAGGTTCAGTTGGGAAACAGAGTTTGGGACTCTTTGTTGAGAATCCTGTCGCATAATGTTTTCTCTACTGAGCACAGTACAAGTTTGGTCACTGGAGAATCCCAATGAGAGTTATTTTTGATACTAAAACAGGCTTTGTTTTCTCTATGCAGGACCTGATCATATGTCTGGAGCAAAGGAACAAGCCCTGGAATGTGAAGAGATACAATGTGTTAGAAAAACCCACAGGTAGGTGAGAGTGAGCGAAGCACATATGACATGCTAAGGAGTAAGGTGAGTCTGAAATGTTGTTTGGGAAGGAGTCCGCTCCAAGGGAAATGGTTTCTGGGAAGCCTGGATATATTTCCCTTTCTGTCACATAGGAACACCTACTGTTCCATGCTCTGAAGTTCTCCAAAACCTCACTTCCTTTTCAGTGATTTCTTTTGAAGGTTACAGTGAAAGTCAAAGTCCTTTTAATGGTTCATAAGAACTGCATAATCTGATGGCTCTTTTGTTGCTTTTGAGAACATGAGAGTGTCTGCTTACTCTTTAGAAACTCCACAGTAATCTTTTTGTTTGTTTCTTGAGTTGGAGTCTCATTCTATCACCCAGGCTGAAGTGCAGTGCCATGCTCACAATCACAGCAGCCTCAACCTACTGGGTTCAGGCAATCCTTTCATCTCAACCTTCCAAGTAGCTAGCACTACAGGTACATGTGGGGGGGCCAGCCCCTGCATACTTTGAGGGTCCCTGGAAAGATGTGGCGGCATTGACAATTCTGTAAGAGGGATAGATATTAAAAGAAAGACAGAAAGAGACTGGAACCCTGTTTAGTGCAGAAGCTGTTTAATGGGACAAACCGTAAGCCTTTAATCCTAAATTTTCACAGGTTAAATCACAAGACTTTCACGTGAACACAAAACTTGGTGGATGAGGGCCATCCCCCACCCACCAGGTTTTTCCTCAAGCATGAGGAAGGACAATCCTAATTAAATAACAAGACTTTTACATGAACACAAAGCCAGGTGGATGAGGAGCGTCCCCCACCCACCAGGTGTTTCCTCAAGCATGAGGAAGGACCATCCCAAAATTATCTCACTGTTCCTTATGCTTGTTTGATGTTCCTCAAAAGCAGTACAACAGCCAGGCTCAGTGGCTCAGCCTGCAATCATGGGCCTTGAGAGGGTGAGAAGAGTGCATTACCCGAGGCCACAGGTTTGAGACCCACTTGGGCAACTTGGTGAGACCTCATCTCTACAATAAATCAAAAAAATTAGCCAGGTGTGGTACCATGTGCCTGTAGTTCCAGCTACTTGGAAGGCTGAGACAGAAGGATTGCCAGAGCCTCAGCAGGTTGAGGCTGCAGTGGCCAGGAGTGGCCACTGTAGTCCAGTCTGGGCAACAGAGGGAGACTCCAATTCAAAAAGAAAAGCAATACAACAATTCTGACTTCATAATATTCTAATAATCAATTACTTCTAAAGCCTTTGCATACACAACACCTAATGACTAACTTAAATCCTAATACCTTTCTATTCTATGTCAATTCTACCTACACTATAGAAACTCTTAATTATATCTCAGGCCAGTTCCTAAAGAATGTGGCCCAGTCCAAAGATTATGCTGGGCCTTTTCTAGGAACAATTGATTACAATCTCTTAACAAAATGGCTATTCTAAAATCCTATACATTTATCTTAACTTCTATAGAGTTTCTAATTCCTAATTCTAATACATAAAGCTGATCATCAGCAATAAAGCTTCTAGAATTAAAACCCAAATATAAACTGTAAATTGTACTAAAGCCAAAACCACAATAGTAGAAAATGGGAGCAATGAAATTTCTAAAGTTAGCTGTATTCTTATCAAACCTTAAAATATCATGTTTGATCATGCTTGAACTAACAATTTCCTGATGTTAGCATGACCCATTCTACAATACTTTTTATAAGTAAAATAAATTCAGTTTCTACAATAAGTAGAAAAACTCTACACTAATTGTAGCTAAAAACTGGTTTAAAAGAATGTAACTCACCGGGCTTGGTGGCTCAGCCTGTAATCCCACACCTTTGGGAGGCTGAGGTGAGTGGATAGCCTGAGCCCGTGAGTTTGAGACCCACCTGGCCAACTTGGCGAGACCTCATCTCTATAATAAATCAAAAATTAGCTTGATGTGGTAGCGCACACCTGTAGTTCCATCTACTTGGAAGGCTGAGGCAGAAGGATCACCAGAGCCCAGCAGGTCGAGGCTGTGGTGGCTGGGAGCCGCCACTGCACTCCAGTCTGGGTGACAGAGTGAGGCTCCAACTCAAACAAACAAACAACAACAAAAAAAGAATGTAACCCAATCCAAAGTAATCGCTGGACCCTTAGGAATGTGGCCCAGCCCAAAGTTAGGGCTGGGCCATTTCTGCTAACTCCAGATAATCATCTATACCATTTAAAGCTGAAAACCGCTCTCTATATGTATATACTAATTCTGCAAATATACATTTAAATCTTATAAAGAAGATTGTACCGTATAAAAGGCTCCCACATGTGACCTGAGTTTGAATTATATCTAATACCTAAGCTGAAACTGCAGTTCATGGGAAACAGGAACAATGATTTTCTAGAGTGAGCCATGCCTGTCACAGTCACAGAGCCTTCAGCTCAGGTTAGCAGAGTTTCTTTTGACTAAGTGTGTTAAATAGAAAAAGGAAGGAGGGAACGGGGTCAAGAACTCCCAAACGCATCCTAGTGATCATGGGGTCCACGGCCCTCCCTGATTCCTAATGCTTAGTGGGCCTCCATGGCCAGCTCCCAACATCTCTCCCTTTTTTATTTTTTAGTACAAAACCGTGAAACTGTTGAGCTGAGAAATGCTTCTTTTCAATACTCCGAAAATAACCAGAAGCAGGCATAGCAACACAGGAATCACTGCCTCACGAATTCCCACATTAATGAGTGTAGACATCAATGACTTTTGTTTAATGAAGGATGAAAAGTTATTAAATATAGAACTAGCCAGTTTGGGGATCGAAACCATTTTTCAGCAACAGTTATGTCCTGTATTTCTTGATGTAATTTAGTACGTCTATAATCAAGTCCGAATGATTCCAAATTCCAAGAATATGATTCTTTATCTTGTCCCAAATATGGACAGACTTATTTACCTCCAAAGGAGTGAGGCAAATCCACTTAAACTCAGAGTGACATTGGAGCGCCAATTTTATCTTCAAAGTCACAAACTTTTGTCCTGGTGCTAAAACTACCTCCTCTAAAGCATTAACTTTACTTTCTAACTTTCGATCTATAACCTCCTGAGTAGCTAATGCAAGAGAAACATTCTTAGATAACTGGTCAGCAAAGGTAGCTGTATGAACTTCCTTAGAGCTACAGTTGAAACTGTTACTGAAGTAGCAATAGCTATTAATGCTGTGATTTATAAAATTAAAGTGGCTAAAAATCTTTTATGTTTTTCCAAAATCAAATTAACCTCATACAGTGTCTGCAAACTTTATTCATCATACCAATGAGATGACAAGTGTACAGGAATCATCAATTAAGGTGACTGCATAAGAATAGCAATCCTTCATAAAAGGCATTAGTTAAACAACTAGTTAAAATACACTCAGTACAAGACACCTTATAAACATTGTTATGATACTCAATTTTAACAGTTTGGTACTAATTCCATACTAAAAACATGTAAGAGAACTGCAAGCATGCCCTAATGTGGTACTGCTGAGTTTGTCCAACAGGCCTAGACAGGCTGACTGGTTGAAGGACTGTGAGGGCTCTCCACAGATAAGGCTGAATGACTTGTCTGATTCCAATTTTAACTGAAAGTATTGGGGGTACCCATCCATTGGAGTGCCCTCTAGCTGCAGCAAGCATAGAGTCATTAAAACCCCAGTCACTAATATATAGTATTTCACCGGGTACAGGATAGTCCACCTGAGAGTTATAAGCACAGTCTTGCCATATCAGGAAGCCAGTATCTCACTGAACGAGTTGACCAGTCCTTTTCCATATCATTGAAGGGCAAGCAGTTATGCTGAGAGGTCGTGAAGCTCTAGTTGCACAACTAGGGTCAGTTCCTCCAGGCATTAACATCTCCAACCACAAACCATCCTTGATATTGTCCTGATAAGGGCTTTCTGTACTCAGAGACTTAAAGGTGGACATTAAGCAAGAAGCCCGGTAATTATTAAAAGCCCTTCATAAGAAAAATTACGATTAGTAACATGTTTGACTTGAGCATGGAATAAAGTAGGCCCTCCCATTATCCTGTAAGGAGATCCTTCCATTTTATCAGAGGTTTTATACTTTCTACTCTTTTTCAATGTCTAGCCATAGCTGAATAGCCTGAAGAGTCCAAATTTAAATGGCGAACAACAAATA
>NW_007219278.1:0-4481 GCF_000164805.1 Carlito syrichta | reverse complement strand
AGTGGCATACAATATCATTGCCCACACCTAAAAACTAATTGTCATCATAAATTATTTATTTCCTACCATTGAGCTGAGGACTCACAAATTTAACATTCTTCCTAAATGTTATAAAGGTTCAGTTGGGAAACAGAGTTTGGGACTCTTTGTTGAGAATCCTGTCGCATAATGTTTTCTCTACTGAGCACAGTACAAGTTTGGTCACTGGAGAATCCCAATGAGAGTTATTTTTGATACTAAAACAGGCTTTGTTTTCTCTATGCAGGACCTGATCATATGTCTGGAGCAAAGGAACAAGCCCTGGAATGTGAAGAGATACAATGTGTTAGAAAAACCCACAGGTAGGTGAGAGTGAGCGAAGCACATATGACATGCTAAGGAGTAAGGTGAGTCTGAAATGTTGTTTGGGAAGGAGTCCGCTCCAAGGGAAATGGTTTCTGGGAAGCCTGGATATATTTCCCTTTCTGTCACATAGGAACACCTACTGTTCCATGCTCTGAAGTTCTCCAAAACCTCACTTCCTTTTCAGTGATTTCTTTTGAAGGTTACAGTGAAAGTCAAAGTCCTTTTAATGGTTCATAAGAACTGCATAATCTGATGGCTCTTTTGTTGCTTTTGAGAACATGAGAGTGTCTGCTTACTCTTTAGAAACTCCACAGTAATCTTTTTGTTTGTTTCTTGAGTTGGAGTCTCATTCTATCACCCAGGCTGGAGTGCAGTGCCATGCTCACAATCACAGCAGCCTCACCTACTGGGTTCAGGCAATCCTTTCATCTCAACCTTCCAAGTAGCTAGCACTACAGGTACATGTGGGGGGGCCAGCCCCTGCATACTTTGAGGGTCCCTGGAAAGATGTGGCGGCATTGACAATTCTGTAAGAGGGATAGATATTAAAAGAAAGACAGAAAGAGACTGGAACCCTGTTTAGTGCAGAAGCTGTTTAATGGGACAAACCGTAAGCCTTTAATCCTAAATTTTCACAGGTTAAATCACAAGACTTTCACGTGAACACAAAACTTGGTGGATGAGGGCCATCCCCCACCCACCAGGTTTTTCCTCAAGCATGAGGAAGGACAATCCTAATTAAATAACAAGACTTTTACATGAACACAAAGCCAGGTGGATGAGGAGCGTCCCCCACCCACCAGGTGTTTCCTCAAGCATGAGGAAGGACCATCCCAAAATTATCTCACTGTTCCTTATGCTTGTTTGATGTTCCTCAAAAGCAGTACAACAGCCAGGCTCAGTGGCTCAGCCTGCAATCATGGGCCTTGAGAGGGTGAGAAGAGTGCATTACCCGAGGCCACAGGTTTGAGACCCACTTGGGCAACTTGGTGAGACCTCATCTCTACAATAAATCAAAAAAATTAGCCAGGTGTGGTACCATGTGCCTGTAGTTCCAGCTACTTGGAAGGCTGAGACAGAAGGATTGCCAGAGCCTCAGCAGGTTGAGGCTGCAGTGGCCAGGAGTGGCCACTGTAGTCCAGTCTGGGCAAC
Organism: Carlito syrichta; assembly: GCF_000164805.1. Taxonomy (NCBI): domain Eukaryota; kingdom Metazoa; phylum Chordata; class Mammalia; order Primates; family Tarsiidae; genus Carlito; species Carlito syrichta. The sequence continues at coordinate 2,984 of NW_007219278.1, read as the reverse complement.
AGAGGGAGACTCCAATTCAAAAAGAAAAGCAATACAACAATTCTGACTTCATAATATTCTAATAATCAATTACTTCTAAAGCCTTTGCATACACAACACCTAATGACTAACTTAAATCCTAATACCTTTCTATTCTATGTCAATTCTACCTACACTATAGAAACTCTTAATTATATCTCAGGCCAGTTCCTAAAGAATGTGGCCCAGTCCAAAGATTATGCTGGGCCTTTTCTAGGAACAATTGATTACAATCTCTTAACAAAATGGCTATTCTAAAATCCTATACATTTATCTTAACTTCTATAGAGTTTCTAATTCCTAATTCTAATACATAAAGCTGATCATCAGCAATAAAGCTTCTAGAATTAAAACCCAAATATAAACTGTAAATTGTACTAAAGCCAAAACCACAATAGTAGAAAATGGGAGCAATGAAATTTCTAAAGTTAGCTGTATTCTTATCAAACCTTAAAATATCATGTTTGATCATGCTTGAACTAACAATTTCCTGATGTTAGCATGACCCATTCTACAATACTTTTTATAAGTAAAATAAATTCAGTTTCTACAATAAGTAGAAAAACTCTACACTAATTGTAGCTAAAAACTGGTTTAAAAGAATGTAACTCACCGGGCTTGGTGGCTCAGCCTGTAATCCCACACCTTTGGGAGGCTGAGGTGAGTGGATAGCCTGAGCCCGTGAGTTTGAGACCCACCTGGCCAACTTGGCGAGACCTCATCTCTATAATAAATCAAAAATTAGCTTGATGTGGTAGCGCACACCTGTAGTTCCATCTACTTGGAAGGCTGAGGCAGAAGGATCACCAGAGCCCAGCAGGTCGAGGCTGTGGTGGCTGGGAGCCGCCACTGCACTCCAGTCTGGGTGACAGAGTGAGGCTCCAACTCAAACAAACAAACAACAACAAAAAAAGAATGTAACCCAATCCAAAGTAATCGCTGGACCCTTAGGAATGTGGCCCAGCCCAAAGTTAGGGCTGGGCCATTTCTGCTAACTCCAGATAATCATCTATACCATTTAAAGCTGAAAACCGCTCTCTATATGTATATACTAATTCTGCAAATATACATTTAAATCTTATAAAGAAGATTGTACCGTATAAAAGGCTCCCACATGTGACCTGAGTTTGAATTATATCTAATACCTAAGCTGAAACTGCAGTTCATGGGAAACAGGAACAATGATTTTCTAGAGTGAGCCATGCCTGTCACAGTCACAGAGCCTTCAGCTCAGGTTAGCAGAGTTTCTTTTGACTAAGTGTGTTAAATAGAAAAAGGAAGGAGGGAACGGGGTCAAGAACTCCCAAACGCATCCTAGTGATCATGGGGTCCACGGCCCTCCATGATTCCTAATGCTTAGTGGGCCTCCATGGCCCAGCTCCCAACATCTCTCCCTTTTTTATTTTTTAGTACAAAACCGTGAAACTGTTGAGCTGAGAAATGCTTTCTTTTCAATACTCCGAAAATAACCAGAAGCAGGCATAGCAACACAGGAATCACTGCCTCACGAATTCCCACATTAATGAGTGTAGACATCAATGACTTTTGTTTAATGAAGGATGAAAAGTTATTAAATATAGAACTAGCCAGTTTGGGGATCGAAACCATTTTTCAGCAACAGTTATGTCCTGTATTTCTTGATGTAATTTAGTACGTCTATAATCAAGTCCGAATGATTCCAAATTCCAAGAATATGATTCTTTATCTTGTCCCAAATATGGACAGACTTATTTACCTCCAAAGGAGTGAGGCAAATCCACTTAAACTCAGAGTGACATTGGAGCGCCAATTTTATCTTCAAAGTCACAAACTTTTGTCCTGGTGCTAAAACTACCTCCTCTAAAGCATTAACTTTACTTTCTAACTTTCGATCTATAACCTCCTGAGTAGCTAATGCAAGAGAAACATTCTTAGATAACTGGTCAGCAAAGGTAGCTGTATGAACTTCCTTAGAGCTACAGTTGAAACTGTTACTGAAGTAGCAATAGCTATTAATGCTGTGATTTATAAAATTAAAGTGGCTAAAAATCTTTTATGTTTTTCCAAAATCAAATTAACCTCATACAGTGTCTGCAAACTTTATTCATCATACCAATGAGATGACAAGTGTACAGGAATCATCAATTAAGGTGACTGCATAAGAATAGCAATCCTTCATAAAAGGCATTAGTTAAACAACTAGTTAAAATACACTCAGTACAAGACACCTTATAAACATTGTTATGATACTCAATTTTAACAGTTTGGTACTAATTCCATACTAAAAACATGTAAGAGAACTGCAAGCATGCCCTAATGTGGTACTGCTGAGTTTGTCCAACAGGCCTAGACAGGCTGACTGGTTGAAGGACTGTGAGGGCTCTCCACAGATAAGGCTGAATGACTTGTCTGATTCCAATTTTAACTGAAAGTATTGGGGGTACCCATCCATTGGAGTGCCCTCTAGCTGCAGCAAGCATAGAGTCATTAAAACCCCAGTCACTAATATATAGTATTTCACCGGGTACAGGATAGTCCACCTGAGAGTTATAAGCACAGTCTTGCCATATCAGGAAGCCAGTATCTCACTGAACGAGTTGACCAGTCCTTTTCCATATCATTGAAGGGCAAGCAGTTATGCTGAGAGGTCGTGAAGCTCTAGTTGCACAACTAGGGTCAGTTCCTCCAGGCATTAACATCTCCAACCACAAACCATCCTTGATATTGTCCTGATAAGGGCTTTCTGTACTCAGAGACTTAAAGGTGGACATTAAGCAAGAAGCCCGGTAATTATTAAAAGCCCTTCATAAGAAAAATTACGATTAGTAACATGTTTGACTTGAGCATGGAATAAAGTAGGCCCTCCCATTATCCTGTAAGGAGATCCTTCCATTTTATCAGAGGTTTTATACTTTCTACTCTTTTTCAATGTCTAGCCATAGCTGAATAGCCTGAAGAGTCCAAATTTAAATGGCGAACAACAAATA
>NW_007219277.1:0-727 GCF_000164805.1 Carlito syrichta | reverse complement strand
TCAGTTGGGAAACAGAGTTTGGGACTCTTTGTCGAGAATCCTGTCGCATAATGTTTTCTCTACTGAGCACAGTACAAGTTCGGTCACTGGAGAATCACAATGAGAGTTATTTTTGATACTAAAACAAGCTTTGTTTTCTCTATGCAGGACCTGATCATATGTCTGGAGCAAAGGAACAAGCCCTGGAATGTGAAGAGATACAATGTGTTAGAAAAACCCACAGGTAGGTGAGAGTGAGCGAAGCACATATGACATGCTAAGGAGTAAGGTGAGTCTGAAATGTTGTTTGGGAAGGAGTCCGCTCCAAGGGAAATGGTTTCTGGGAAGCCTGGATATATTTCCCTTTCTGTCACATAGGAACACCTACTGTTCCATGCTCTGAAGTTCTCCAAAACCTCACTTCCTTTTCAGTGATTTCTTTTGAAGGTTACAGTGAAAGTCAAAGTCCTTTTAATGGTTCATAAGAACTGCATAATCTGATGGCTCTTTTGTTGCTTTTGAGAACATGAGAGTGTCTGCTTACTCTTTAGAAACTCCACAGTAATCTTTTTGTTTGTTTCTTGAGTTGGAGTCTCATTCTATCACCCAGGCTGGAGTGCAGTGCCATGCTCACAATCACAGCAGCCTCAACCTACTGGGTTCAGGCAATCCTTTCATCTCAACCTTCCAAGTAGCTAGCACTACAGGTACATGTGGGGGGGCCAGCCCCTGCATACTTTGAGGGTCC
>NW_007219276.1:0-4351 GCF_000164805.1 Carlito syrichta | reverse complement strand
AACAGAGTTTGGGACTCTTTGTTGAGAATCCTTGTCGCATAATGTTTTCTCTACTGAGCACAGTACAAGTTTGGTCACTGGAGAATCCCAATGAGAGTTATTTTTGATACTAAAACAGGCTTTGTTTTCTCTATGCAGGACCTGATCATATGTCTGGAGCAAAGGAACAAGCCCTGGAATGTGAAGAGATACAATGTGTTAGAAAAACCCACAGGTAGGTGAGAGTGAGCGAAGCACATATGACATGCTAAGGAGTAAGGTGAGTCTGAAATGTTGTTTGGGAAGGAGTCCGCTCCAAGGGAAATGGTTTCTGGGAAGCCTGGATATATTTCCCTTTCTGTCACATAGGAACACCTACTGTTCCATGCTCTGAAGTTCTCCAAAACCTCACTTCCTTTTCAGTGATTTCTTTTGAAGGTTACAGTGAAAGTCAAAGTCCTTTTAATGGTTCATAAGAACTGCATAATCTGATGGCTCTTTTGTTGCTTTTGAGAACATGAGAGTGTCTGCTTACTCTTTAGAAACTCCACAGTAATCTTTTTGTTTGTTTCTTGAGTTGGAGTCTCATTCTATCACCCAGGCTGGAGTGCAGTGCCATGCTCACAATCACAGCAGCCTCAACCTACTGGGTTCAGGCAATCCTTTCATCTCAACCTTCCAAGTAGCTAGCACTACAGGTACATGTGGGGGGGCCAGCCCCTGCATACTTTGAGGGTCCCTGGAAAGATGTGGCGGCATTGACAATTCTGTAAGAGGGATAGATATTAAAAGAAAGACAGAAAGAGACTGGAACCCTGTTTAGTGCAGAAGCTGTTTAATGGGACAAACCGTAAGCCTTTAATCCTAAATTTTCACAGGTTAAATCACAAGACTTTCACGTGAACACAAAACTTGGTGGATGAGGGCCATCCCCCACCCACCAGGTTTTTCCTCAAGCATGAGGAAGGACAATCCTAATTAAATAACAAGACTTTTACATGAACACAAAGCCAGGTGGATGAGGAGCGTCCCCCACCCACCAGGTGTTTCCTCAAGCATGAGGAAGGACCATCCCAAAATTATCTCACTGTTCCTTATGCTTGTTTGATGTTCCTCAAAAGCAGTACAACAGCCAGGCTCAGTGGCTCAGCCTGCAATCATGGGCCTTGAGAGGGTGAGAAGAGTGCATTACCCGAGGCCACAGGTTTGAGACCCACTTGGGCAACTTGGTGAGACCTCATCTCTACAATAAATCAAAAAAATTAGCCAGGTGTGGTACCATGTGCCTGTAGTTCCAGCTACTTGGAAGGCTGAGACAGAAGGATTGCCAGAGCCTCAGCAGGTTGAGGCTGCAGTGGCCAGGAGTGGCCACTGTAGTCCAGTCTGGGCAACAGAGGGAGACTCCAATTCAAAAAGAAAAGCAATACAACAATTCTGACTTCATAATATTCTAATAATCAATTACTTCTAAAGCCTTTGCATACACAACACCTAATGACTAACTTAAATCCTAATACCTTTCTATTCTATGTCAATTCTACCTACACTATAGAAACTCTTAATTATATCTCAGGCCAGTTCCTAAAGAATGTGGCCCAGTCCAAAGATTATGCTGGGCCTTTTCTAGGAACAATTGATTACAATCTCTTAACAAAATGGCTATTCTAAAATCCTATACATTTATCTTAACTTCTATAGAGTTTCTAATTCCTAATTCTAATACATAAAGCTGATCATCAGCAATAAAGCTTCTAGAATTAAAACCCAAATATAAACTGTAAATTGTACTAAAGCCAAAACCACAATAGTAGAAAATGGGAGCAATGAAATTTCTAAAGTTAGCTGTATTCTTATCAAACCTTAAAATATCATGTTTGATCATGCTTGAACTAACAATTTCCTGATGTTAGCATGACCCATTCTACAATACTTTTTATAAGTAAAATAAATTCAGTTTCTACAATAAGTAGAAAAACTCTACACTAATTGTAGCTAAAAACTGGTTTAAAAGAATGTAACTCACCGGGCTTGGTGGCTCAGCCTGTAATCCCACACCTTTGGGAGGCTGAGGTGAGTGGATAGCCTGAGCCCGTGAGTTTGAGACCCACCTGGCCAACTTGGCGAGACCTCATCTCTATAATAAATCAAAAATTAGCTTGATGTGGTAGCGCACACCTGTAGTTCCATCTACTTGGAAGGCTGAGGCAGAAGGATCACCAGAGCCCAGCAGGTCGAGGCTGTGGTGGCTGGGAGCCGCCACTGCACTCCAGTCTGGGTGACAGAGTGAGGCTCCAACTCAAACAAACAAACAACAACAAAAAAAGAATGTAACCCAATCCAAAGTAATCGCTGGACCCTTAGGAATGTGGCCCAGCCCAAAGTTAGGGCTGGGCCATTTCTGGTAACTCCAGATAATCATCTATACCATTTAAAGCTGAAAACAGCTCTCTATATGTATATACTAATTCTGCAAATATACATTTAAATCTTATAAAGAAGATTGTACCGTATAAAAGGCTCCCACATGTGACCTGAGTTTGAATTATATCTAATACCTAAGCTGAAACTGCAGTTCATGGGAAACAGGAACAATGATTTTCTAGAGTGAGCCATGCCTGTCACAGTCACAGAGCCTTCAGCTCAGGTTAGCAGAGTTTCTTTTGACTAAGTGTGTTAAATAGAAAAAGGAAGGAGGGAACGGGGTCAAGAACTCCCAAACGCATCCTAGTGATCATGGGGTCCACGGCCCTCCCTGATTCCTAATGCTTAGTGGGCCTCCATGGCCAGCTCCCAACATCTCTCCCTTTTTTATTTTTTAGTACAAAACCGTGAAACTGTTGAGCTGAGAAATGCTTCTTTTCAATACTCCGAAAATAACCAGAAGCAGGCATAGCAACACAGGAATCACTGCCTCACGAATTCCCACATTAATGAGTGTAGACATCAATGACTTTTGTTTAATGAAGGATGAAAAGTTATTAAATATAGAATAGCCAGTTTGGGGATCGAAACCATTTTTCAGCAACAGTTATGTCCTGTATTTCTTGATGTAATTTAGTACGTCTATAATCAAGTCCGAATGATTCCAAATTCCAAGAATATGATTCTTTATCTTGTCCCAAATATGGACAGACTTATTTACCTCCAAAGGAGTGAGGCAAATCCACTTAAACTCAGAGTGACATTGGAGCGCCAATTTTATCTTCAAAGTCACAAACTTTTGTCCTGGTGCTAAAACTACCTCCTCTAAAGCATTAACTTTACTTTCTAACTTTCGATCTATAACCTCCTGAGTAGCTAATGCAAGAGAAACATTCTTAGATAACTGGTCAGCAAAGGTAGCTGTATGAACTTCCTTAGAGCTACAGTTGAAACTGTTACTGAAGTAGCAATAGCTATTAATGCTGTGATTTATAAAATTAAAGTGGCTAAAATCTTTTATGTTTTTCCAAAATCAAATTAACCTCATACAGTGTCTGCAAACTTTATTCATCATACCAATGAGATGACAAGTGTACAGGAATCATCAATTAAGGTGACTGCATAAGAATAGCAATCCTTCATAAAAGGCATTAGTTAAACAACTAGTTAAAATACACTCAGTACAAGACAGCTTATAAACATTGTTATGATACTCAATTTTAACAGTTTGGTACTAATTCCATACTAAAAACATGTAAGAGAACTGCAAGCATGCCCTAATGTGGTACTGCTGAGTTTGTCCAACAGGCCTAGACAGGCTGACTGGTTGAAGGACTGTGAGGGCTCTCCACAGATAAGGCTGAATGACTTGTCTGATTCCAATTTTAACTGAAAGTATTGGGGGTACCCATCCATTGGAGTGCCCTCTAGCTGCAGCAAGCATAGAGTCATTAAAACCCCAGTCACTAATATATAGTATTTCACCGGGTACAGGATAGTCCACCTGAGAGTTATAAGCACAGTCTTGCCATATCAGGAAGCCAGTATCTCACTGAACGAGTTGACCAGTCCTTTTCCATATCATTGAAGGGCAAGCAGTTATGCTGAGAGGTCGTGAAGCTCTAGTTGCACAACTAGGGTCAGTTCCTCCAGGCATTAACATCTCCAACCACAAACCATCCTTGATATTGTCCTGATAAGGGCTTTCTGTACTCAGAGACTTAAAGGTGGACATTAAGCAAGAAGCCCGGTAATTATTAAAAGCCCTTCATAAGAAAAATTACGATTAGTAACATGTTTGACTTGAGCATGGAATAAAGTAGGCCCTCCCATTATCCTGTAAGGAGATCCTTCCATTTTATCAGAGGTTTTATACTTTCTACTCTTTTTCAATGTCTAGCCATAGCTGAATAGCCTGAAGAGTCCAAATTTAAATGGCGAACAACAAATA
>NW_007219275.1:0-4301 GCF_000164805.1 Carlito syrichta | reverse complement strand
TCTACTGAGCACAGTACAAGTTCGGTCACTGGAGAATCCAATGAGAGTTATTTTTGATACTAAAACAGGCTTTGTTTTCTCTATGCAGGACCTGATCATATGTCTGGAGCAAAGGAACAAGCCCTGGAATGTGAAGAGATACAATGTGTTAGAAAAACCCACAGGTAGGTGAGAGTGAGCGAAGCACATATGACATGCTAAGGAGTAAGGTGAGTCTGAAATGTTGTTTGGGAAGGAGTCCGCTCCAAGGGAAATGGTTTCTGGGAAGCCTGGATATATTTCCCTTTCTGTCACATAGGAACACCTACTGTTCCATGCTCTGAAGTTCTCCAAAACCTCACTTCCTTTTCAGTGATTTCTTTTGAAGGTTACAGTGAAAGTCAAAGTCCTTTTAATGGTTCATAAGAACTGCATAATCTGATGGCTCTTTTGTTGCTTTTGAGAACATGAGAGTGTCTGCTTACTCTTTAGAAACTCCACAGTAATCTTTTTGTTTGTTTCTTGAGTTGGAGTCTCATTCTATCACCCAGGCTGGAGTGCAGTGCCATGCTCACAATCACAGCAGCCTCAACCTACTGGGTTCAGGCAATCCTTTCATCTCAACCTTCCAAGTAGCTAGCACTACAGGTACATGTGGGGGGGCCAGCCCCTGCATACTTTGAGGGTCCCTGGAAAGATGTGGCGGCATTGACAATTCTGTAAGAGGGATAGATATTAAAAGAAAGACAGAAAGAGACTGGAACCCTGTTTAGTGCAGAAGCTGTTTAATGGGACAAACCGTAAGCCTTTAATCCTAAATTTTCACAGGTTAAATCACAAGACTTTCACGTGAACACAAAACTTGGTGGATGAGGGCCATCCCCCACCCACCAGGTTTTTCCTCAAGCATGAGGAAGGACAATCCTAATTAAATAACAAGACTTTTACATGAACACAAAGCCAGGTGGATGAGGAGCGTCCCCCACCCACCAGGTGTTTCCTCAAGCATGAGGAAGGACCATCCCAAAATTATCTCACTGTTCCTTATGCTTGTTTGATGTTCCTCAAAAGCAGTACAACAGCCAGGCTCAGTGGCTCAGCCTGCAATCATGGGCCTTGAGAGGGTGAGAAGAGTGCATTACCCGAGGCCACAGGTTTGAGACCCACTTGGGCAACTTGGTGAGACCTCATCTCTACAATAAATCAAAAAAATTAGCCAGGTGTGGTACCATGTGCCTGTAGTTCCAGCTACTTGGAAGGCTGAGACAGAAGGATTGCCAGAGCCTCAGCAGGTTGAGGCTGCAGTGGCCAGGAGTGGCCACTGTAGTCCAGTCTGGGCAACAGAGGGAGACTCCAATTCAAAAAGAAAAGCAATACAACAATTCTGACTTCATAATATTCTAATAATCAATTACTTCTAAAGCCTTTGCATACACAACACCTAATGACTAACTTAAATCCTAATACCTTTCTATTCTATGTCAATTCTACCTACACTATAGAAACTCTTAATTATATCTCAGGCCAGTTCCTAAAGAATGTGGCCCAGTCCAAAGATTATGCTGGGCCTTTTCTAGGAACAATTGATTACAATCTCTTAACAAAATGGCTATTCTAAAATCCTATACATTTATCTTAACTTCTATAGAGTTTCTAATTCCTAATTCTAATACATAAAGCTGATCATCAGCAATAAAGCTTCTAGAATTAAAACCCAAATATAAACTGTAAATTGTACTAAAGCCAAAACCACAATAGTAGAAAATGGGAGCAATGAAATTTCTAAAGTTAGCTGTATTCTTATCAAACCTTAAAATATCATGTTTGATCATGCTTGAACTAACAATTTCCTGATGTTAGCATGACCCATTCTACAATACTTTTTATAAGTAAAATAAATTCAGTTTCTACAATAAGTAGAAAAACTCTACACTAATTGTAGCTAAAAACTGGTTTAAAAGAATGTAACTCACCGGGCTTGGTGGCTCAGCCTGTAATCCCACACCTTTGGGAGGCTGAGGTGAGTGGATAGCCTGAGCCCGTGAGTTTGAGACCCACCTGGCCAACTTGGCGAGACCTCATCTCTATAATAAATCAAAAATTAGCTTGATGTGGTAGCGCACACCTGTAGTTCCATCTACTTGGAAGGCTGAGGCAGAAGGATCACCAGAGCCCAGCAGGTCGAGGCTGTGGTGGCTGGGAGCCGCCACTGCACTCCAGTCTGGGTGACAGAGTGAGGCTCCAACTCAAAAAAACAAACAAACAAAAAAAGAATGTAACCCAATCCAAAGTAATCGCTGGGCCCTTAGGAATGTGGCCCAGCCCAAAGTTAGGGCTGGGCCATTTCTGGTAACTCCAGATAATCATCTATACCATTTAAAGCTGAAAACAGCTCTCTATATGTATATACTAATTCTGCAAATATACATTTAAATCTTATAAAGAAGATTGTACCGTATAAAAGGCTCCCACATGTGACCTGAGTTTGAATTATATCTAATACCTAAGCTGAAACTGCAGTTCATGGGAAACAGGAACAATGATTTTCTAGAGTGAGCCATGCCTGTCACAGTCACAGAGCCTTCAGCTCAGGTTAGCAGAGTTTCTTTTGACTAAGTGTGTTAAATAGAAAAAGGAAGGAGGGAACGGGGTCAAGAACTCCCAAACGCATCCTAGTGATCATGGGGTCCACGGCCCTCCCTGATTCCTAATGCTTAGTGGGCCTCCATGGCCAGCTCCCAACATCTCTCCCTTTTTTATTTTTTAGTACAAAACCGTGAAACTGTTGAGCTGAGAAATACTTCTTTTCAATACTCCGAAAATAACCAGAAGCAGGCATAGCAACACAGGAATCACTGCCTCACGAATTCCCACATTAATGAGTGTAGACATCAATGACTTTTGTTTAATGAAGGATGAAAAGTTATTAAATATAGAACTAGCCAGTTTGGGGATCGAAACCATTTTTCAGCAACAGTTATGTCCTGTATTTCTTGATGTAATTTAGTACGTCTATAATCAAGTCCGAATGATTCCAAATTCCAAGAATATGATTCTTTATCTTGTCCCAAATATGGACAGACTTATTTACCTCCAAAGGAGTGAGGCAAATCCACTTAAACTCAGAGTGACATTGGAGCGCCAATTTTATCTTCAAAGTCACAAACTTTTGTCCTGGTGCTAAAACTACCTCCTCTAAAGCATTAACTTTACTTTCTAACTTTCGATCTATAACCTCCTGAGTAGCTAATGCAAGAGAAACATTCTTAGATAACTGGTCAGCAAAGGTAGCTGTATGAACTTCCTTAGAGCTACAGTTGAAACTGTTACTGAAGTAGCAATAGCTATTAATGCTGTGATTTATAAAATTAAAGTGGCTAAAAATCTTTTATGTTTTTCCAAAATCAAATTAACCTCATACAGTGTCTGCAAACTTTATTCATCATACCAATGAGATGACAAGTGTACAGGAATCATCAATTAAGGTGACTGCATAAGAATAGCAATCCTTCATAAAAGGCATTAGTTAAACAACTAGTTAAAATACACTCAGTACAAGACACCTTATAAACATTGTTATGATACTCAATTTTAACAGTTTGGTACTAATTCCATACTAAAAACATGTAAGAGAACTGCAAGCATGCCCTAATGTGGTACTGCTGAGTTTGTCCAACAGGCCTAGACAGGCTGACTGGTTGAAGGACTGTGAGGGCTCTCCACAGATAAGGCTGAATGACTTGTCTGATTCCAATTTTAACTGAAAGTATTGGGGGTACCCATCCATTGGAGTGCCCTCTAGCTGCAGCAAGCATAGAGTCATTAAAACCCCAGTCACTAATATATAGTATTTCACCGGGTACAGGATAGTCCACCTGAGAGTTATAAGCACAGTCTTGCCATATCAGGAAGCCAGTATCTCACTGAACGAGTTGACCAGTCCTTTTCCATATCATTGAAGGGCAAGCAGTTATGCTGAGAGGTCGTGAAGCTCTAGTTGCACAACTAGGGTCAGTTCCTCCAGGCATTAACATCTCCAACCACAAACCATCCTTGATATTGTCCTGATAAGGGCTTTCTGTACTCAGAGACTTAAAGGTGGACATTAAGCAAGAAGCCCGGTAATTATTAAAAGCCCTTCATAAGAAAAATTACGATTAGTAACATGTTTGACTTGAGCATGGAATAAAGTAGGCCCTCCCATTATCCTGTAAGGAGATCCTTCCATTTTATCAGAGGTTTTATACTTTCTACTCTTTTTCAATGTCTAGCCATAGCTGAATAGCCTGAAGAGTCCAAATTTAAATGGCGAACAACAAATA
>NW_007219274.1:0-759 GCF_000164805.1 Carlito syrichta | reverse complement strand
TGTCTTTTGTCTTCCATGTCCTGAATTTGGGCTTTCATTTTGGTGATCTGGATTCTTCTCCTGACATTAGTGTTTTTGTGGTCTTGCTTTTTCAGCTTGCTTAGGTGGCTTGTTGAATGTTAATCTGTGTTCCTTCCATTTTCTTCATGTGTGTTTGTGGGGCTATAAATTCCCTTCTTACTACAGCTTTTAAGGCATCCCAGAGATTTGGGTAAGATATTTCTTCATTTTCCTTTGTTTCCAGGTATCTTTTGATCTCTGTTTTTATTTCATCATTGACCCAGGAGTTGTTTAGCATCATGCTGTTTCATGTCCATGTCTTTGTGGGTTTTGGGGGGACCTTGTTGGTGTCAATGTTTATTTTTATTCCACTGTGGTCCGAGAAGGTGGATGGTAGAATTTCAGTCCTTTTAAATTTACTTATGCTTGATTTATGACCAATTATGTGGTCGATCTTAGAATACGTTCCATTCAGTGATGAGTAGAATGTGTATACTGTGGTCTTTGGAAGGAGTGTTCTGGTGTATCTGGTGATATTTTATCCATTTTGCCATACTATGTCTTTTCAGTGGTACGTTTAGTCCATTCACATTAGGCTAATTATTGAAATGTGAGAGTTCATCCCTATATTAGAGTTTTTCCAGAGTTGTTGTTCTTCCACTTGGTTTTTTGTGTCTTTCTTTTGGTTTTGGGGTTGGTTCATGTATATTTTATTCTTTCCCCTGTACTCTTGTGAAGAACATTGTTCTTTTTTCCTTG
>NW_007219273.1:0-772 GCF_000164805.1 Carlito syrichta | reverse complement strand
TTTTGTCTTCCATGTCCTGAATTTGGGCTTTCATTTTGGTGATCTGGATCTTCTCCTGACATTAGTGTTTTGTGGTCTTGCTTTTTTAGCTTGCTTAGGTGGCTTGTTGAATGTTAATCTGTGTTCCTTCCATTTTCTTCATGTGTGTTTGTGGGGATATAAATTCCCTTCTTACTACAGCTTTTAAGGCATCCCAGAGATTTGGGTAAGATATTTCTTCATTTTCCTTTGTTTCCAGGTATCTTTTGATCTCTGTTTTTATTTCATCATTGACCCAGGAGTTGTTTAGCATCATGCTGTTTCATGTCCATGTCTTTGTGGGTTTTGGGGGGACCTTGTTGGTGTCAATGTTTATTTTTATTCCACTGTGGTCCGAGAAGGTGGATGGTAGAATTTCAGTCCTTTTAAATTTACTTATGCTTGATTTATGACCAATTATGTGGTCGATCTTAGAATACGTTCCATTCAGTGATGAGTAGAATGTGTATACTGTGGTCTTTGGAAGGAGTGTTCTGGTGTATCTGGTGATATTTTATCCATTTTGCCATACTATGTCTTTTCAGTGGTACGTTTAGTCCATTCACATTAGGCTAATTATTGAAATGTGAGAGTTCATCCCTATATTAGAGTTTTTCCAGAGTTGTTGTTCTTCCACTTGGTTTTTTGTGTCTTTCTTTTGGTTTTGGGGTTGGTTCATGTATATTTTATTCTTTCCCCTGTACTCTTGTGAAGAACATTGTTCTTTTTTCCTTTCTTCTGTGTTTAGTACTTG
>NW_007219272.1:0-5943 GCF_000164805.1 Carlito syrichta | reverse complement strand
AAGTTTGAAGTCTGCTAATGTGATACCATCTGCTTTTTTTTTTTTTTGCTGAGGATTGTTCTGGCTATACTTGAACGTTTGTGTTTCCATATGAATTCCTGTGTTGTTTTTTCTAGGTCTGAGAAGAATGTTGCTGGTAATTTGATGAGTATTGCATTGAATTTGTAGATTGCCTTAGGTAAGATGGACATCTGCACAATGTTGATTCTTCCAATCCATGAGCATGGGATATTTTTCCACTTGTTTGTGTCATCTTTTATTTCTTTGAGAAGTGCTTTGTAGTTTTCATTGTAAACATATTTCACGTTTCTGGTTAGGAAGATGCCAAGGTATTTCATTTTTTTGTGGATATTGTGAATGGAATTGTGTTTTTTATTTGGGTTTCTGATTGTTTATTATTGGTGTAAAGAAATGCGATTGTCTTTTGCATATTTATTTTGTATCCTGAGACTTTGCCAAAGGCCTTTATCAATGTAAGGAGGTTTTGGACAGATTCTCTTGGGTTTTCAAAGTACACAATCATATCATCTGCAAAGAGAGATAATTTGACTTCCTCTTTTCCTATGTGGATACCCTGATTGCCTTCTCTTCTCTGATTGCTTGAGCCAGGACTTCCAATGCTATGTTGAACAGAAGGGGTGAGAGTGGGCATCTTTGTCTTGTTCCAGTATTCTGGGGAAATAGTTCCAATTTTTGTCCATTTAGGAGTATGCTGGCCTTGGGTTTCTCGTAGATAGCTTCTACTATTTTGAGGTATGCTCCCCGTATGCCTAGATGTTCAAGGGTTTTTATCAAGAAGCTGTTCTAGATTTTATCAAAAGCCTTTTCTGCATCTAATGATATAATCATGTGGTTTTTGTTTTAACAACTGTTGATGTATTTAATTACATTTATTGTTTTACGAACGTTGAACCAGACTTGCATCCCAGGAATGAAGCCTACTTGTTCATGATGGATGATTTTTGAGATGTATTGCTGAATCCGGTTTCCTAGGATCTTGTTGAGAATTTTAGCATCTATGTTCATAAAAGATATTGGCCTGTATTTCTCTTTCTTTGTTGGATCTTTACCTGGCTTGAGTATCAATGTGATGTTGACTTCGTAAAATGATTTGGGGAGAGTTCCATCTTTTTCACTTGCCTGGAATACCTTCAGTAGGATTGTTATCAACTCCTCCTTAAATGTCTTGTACAATTCTGCTGGAAAGCCATCTGGACCAGGGCTTTTTTTTTGTAGGTAGTTTTCTTATTACATTGTTGATTTCCTTGATTGTTATTGGTCTATTTAGGGTCTCAATTTCTTCTTGCTCCAACCTAGGTATGTTGTGTGATGTCAGAAAATCCTCCATTTCCTTGAGGTTTTCAAGTTTGTTTCCATACAAGAGTACGTAGTAGTCTCTAATGATCTTTTGTATTTCTTCAGGGCCAGATGTGACTTCATCTTTTGTGTTTCTGATTGTGCTTATTTGGGTTTTTTCTCATTTTTTCTTGGTCAGTCTAGTTAGGGGATCATCAATCTTGTTTATCCTTTTGAAGAACCATCTTTTTGTTTCATTGATTTTTTGTATTGTCTTTTTGTCTTCCATGTCCTGAATTTGGGCTTTCATTTTGGTGATCTGGATTCTTCTCCTGACATTAGTGTTTTTGTGGTCTTGCTTTTTTAGCTTGCTTAGGTGGCTTGTTGAATGTTAATCTGTGTTCCTTCCATTTTCTTCATGTGTGTTTGTGGGGATATAAATTCCCTTCTTACTACAGCTTTTAAGGCATCCCAGAGATTTGGGTAAGATATTTCTTCATTTTCCTTTGTTTCCAGGTATCTTTTGATCTCTGTTTTTATTTCATCATTGACCCAGGAGTTGTTTAGCATCATGCTGTTTCATGTCCATGTCTTTGTGGGTTTTGCGGGGACCTTGTTGGTGTCAATGTTTATTTTTATTCCACTGTGGTCCGAGAAGGTGGATGGTAGAATTTCAGTCCTTTTAAATTTACTTATGCTTGATTTATGACCAATTATGTGGTCGATCTTAGAATACGTTCCATTCAGTGATGAGTAGAATGTGTATACTGTGGTCTTTGGAAGGAGTGTTCTGGTGTATCTGGTGATATTTTATCCATTTTGCCATACTATGTCTTTTCAGTGGTACGTTTAGTCCATTCACATTAGGCTAATTATTGAAATGTGAGAGTTCATCCCTATATTAGAGTTTTTCCAGAGTTGTTGTTCTTCCACTTGGTTTTTTGTGTCTTTCTTTTGGTTTTGGGGTTGGTTCATGTATATTTTATTCTTTCCCCTGTACTCTTGTGAAGAACATTGTTCTTTTTTCCTTTTCTTCTGTGTTTAGTACTTTCTTAAGTGTTTCATATAGAGGTGGTTGGTGGCAGCATAAGTTCTTAGGGATTGGATATCTGGGAAATATTTTAATTCTCCCTCGCTGATGAAGCTTAAGCTTGGACAGGTAGGTTATTCTTGGTTGAAATTGTTTCTTTTAGGACTTTGAAGATAGGCCTCCAAGCTCTCCTAGCCTGGAGGGTTTCTGTAGATAAATCTGCTGCTATTCTGATTGGTCTTCCACGGTAGGTGATCTGGCCTTTTTCTCTCACTGCGTTTAGTATTTTTTCTTTTATGCCTAGTTTGTTTAGGTGAATTATTATGTGTCTAGGAGTTGGTCTTCTCATTTGTTGTCTTGCAGGGGTTCTCTGAATCTCTTGTGTTTGAATTTTTGCATCACTGATTAGATAAGGGAAGTTTTCTTGAATGATCTCATGGAAAGTTTATTCCAGTGTGTTCTCTGTCTCTCTTTCTGCCTCAGGAAGGCCAATTACTCTTAGGTTTGGTCTCTTGAAGTAATCGTTCATCTCTTGAAGGTTTCATTCTGTCTTTTTGAGCCTGTTTTCTGTGTTTTTAAGAGTTTCAGTTAGTTCTATATTTTGGTCCTCAAGCTCTGAGATTCTTTCTTCTGCTTGGGTAATTCTGCTTTTCATGCTTATCAGTTTGTTATTTATTTCATTCACAGTATTCTTTATTACTGTTATCTCAGATATCAGCTCCTTCATAGTTTCTTCTTGTGTCTCCTCAATTCTTGTTAATCTCTCCATTAAAGTCTTGATATCTAGGTTTGTAGTTTGAGACCCTTCATTCTGGGGCCCTTCATTGTTTGCATTCCGAAGTCAGTTTTCTCAGTCTCTGTCCTCCCAGGGTCTGGGAGAGACCCATACTCTTCTTTTGGTTTTTCTTCATTTGTGTATATATTTTCTCTCTCTCCCCCTTTCCCTTCCCTTCTTTAATTCTGTTTTTGAGGGAAGGTGGGGTTGCTTTTATTTCTCCTCTGCAATATCCTTTTCTTCCTTATGAGGGTCTTCTGACTTTGTTTGCTTTTGAGGTTGGAGTGTCGGCAGCACTCTGTACTTTTTGAAATTTTGAGGTTTAATTGAGAGGGAAGCTGTGGTTCAGAATGTATTTGCTCATTCTAGCATCCATGAACAGGTGTATGAGCATACTGGTACCTATTTTCCTCTCCCTTACAATCCGTCTGTTCAGCAGTGTGTAGTCTTGGTCCCTAGATTAAGAAGGGGGTATAAAAGAGGAAAATAATGGAAGAAGGGGGGGTCAATAGCAAGTTAGAAAGAGAGAAGAGCAAGAGGGAAAACATATACATACCAACTATCAGGTGAGAAAGAGACACAAGGCCGGAAAGAAGTGAAAAAAGACACGCAAGAAAGATTCCCTAAAGAATACTGATAGCTACACAGAGATAGGCCAATAAAATCAAGAAACAGTGTAAGTCAGAAGGCAAACAACAAACATGATCAAAACAAACAGTCAAAATGATAAAATCATAAGTCAAAATAAGTGATCAGACTAAAGTCACTTCAGCTCTGATCTCCGACCTCTCCCCTTTGTTTTTCATTGCAGGCAGCTAGATTTACTTGCAGTTTGGGTTTTTTTTAGTTGGCTGCCTGGGGGTTGCTTTTGTCTGATACAGTGTAGGGGTAGGGCTTTGTCTCCTGTTTCGCCATGTTAGGAACGGAAGTAGGGTTTTTTGATAGGTGGGCAGGGCAATGGAAGTCTCTTTGTGGAGAATGGCCAAGGCAGTTTTTGCATATCTGTTTCTCTCTGCCTGTCTGGGTCCTCTAGCTTGGGGTCACATGCTGAGTGCCTCAGTCAGGCTGGGCCCAGAGCTCCAGAGCTCGAAAGCTTCAAAGGGCAGGCAGTGAGCTGCGAGAGTGGCCCTGGGCCCCCCACAGGGTAATTCAAACAGGAATGGGACCAATGTCTCTAAGGGGTGGGCACCCAGAGACTCCCTGAGTGACGGCGGCTAGGTGCTGGGTGCCGGGCGGGAGACAATGTAGCTAGAGAGGGAGCTGGGACCAGAGGCTCCCATGCAGGCGGTGGAACAGCAGCAGCAGAGGGCTGCAATATCCAGCCCTGCGTGGGATCGAAGGTCCCCAGGCCTCCGACCAGTGTAGTGGTGGTGGGCTGTGGGATGGGGGAAGAAAAGTAAGAGCCTTTATGGGAACTCATGTTGGGAGAATCTCACAAGTCCACCTATGCTGTCACCATCTTGTTCCTCTCTCCACCATTCATTCCTTAATCCCTGTCATATTCTGGGGCCAGTGTTTTGTAAATTCCCTTATTTGGACTCCAAGGTCTGATTTTTCAGGGCTTTTCTCTTTCTTACACTTGAAATTGCCTGTGATCTTATTTGATTTTTCCTCATTGGTGACAGATCTCTTGTTTTTCTCTTTAGTTTTGTTATTCAGTGTCAGTGGGAGTGGCTTTCCCTTCTGATGTTTGCTCAGCCCTGTATTCTTCCATAATCTGGACTTGGGATTTGTTCTATTTTGAAATAAGACTGTGGGTGGGAAGCTTTGCTGTCTCTAGTAGTTTTTGAAAGTTGAATAAGTTAGGGGATAGGGCACTTGGCTTCAGAAACAACATGCAAATTACAATGTTCACTGGTTATGGTCTGTGTTCCTTGAGACCCACTCCCATGACCATGCTATATGCTGCTGCAAAGCAGAAACCAATGCAAAAAACAATTGAATACACACACCCACAAACAAACTGGAATAACAAATAGCAACGTTAAAGAAATAGCAAAGTTAAAGAAAACAAACAAGAACATAAAAAAAGCCAACAGAACTGGCCATACACATACACCTAGCACAAAGTGAATGGAGAAGAAAAACAGAAAGACTGGGGGAAAAAATGGAATTCAGAGCAAACACTCACACATATGTTTACACACACTTTATTTATTTATTTATTTTTTGAGTTGGCAACTCACTCTGTCGTCCAGACTGGAGTGCAGTGGCTGCTCCCGACCACCACAGCCTCACCTGCTGGGCTCCGGTGATCCTTCTGCCTCAGCCTTCCGAGTAGCTGGAATTACAGGTGTGCGCTACCACACCCGGCTATTTTTAAAATTTTATTGTAGAGATGAGGTTTTGCCTGCCCAGGTGGGTCTCGAACCCGCGAGCTCAGGCAATCCACTTACCTCAGCCTCCCAATGGTGTGGGATTACAGACTGAGCCACCAAGCCTGGCTTACACACACTTTAAATTATAAAAAATAAAAATAAAAAGCAGAAGAAAACAGAGCAAATACAAACCAAAAACAACAAAATTGAAAGATGAACACAATCATTCACATACATACATAAACAGAAAACAACAAACAAAAGAAGAAAGAAGCAGAAAAAGAAAAGAAAAGAAGAAAAAAAATTGTGGGGAATGCAGATCAAATCCTCACATACACATTCACGCATAAAGGTAAAATATTTTAAAAATAGATTAACAAACATACAGTCAAAAAATGAAGAAAATATTAAAAACTAAAAACAAAAAAACTGCCTTTTTGTGGGCAGGCTCTGTAATTGTTCCTGTAATCAGGTCTCTCCTGCAGATTTTCCACCTCTCACTCTTTCCCAGTGTCTTGAGCAGG
>NW_007219271.1:0-803 GCF_000164805.1 Carlito syrichta | reverse complement strand
CTAGCTGCCTATCCCCCATTCAGTAAGCCACTCATATGCCCAATCACTCACTGGCATGTACACAAAATTTTCCATATACCTACTCACTCTGGGACTCGCATAATCTGACTGGCTTGATCGCATTTTTTTTTTAATCCAGTCTTGTTTCAATGGGCAGCATGGTTGGTTCTGTTTTCGCTATTGTAAATATTGCTGCAATAAACATGAGTGTGCTGGTATCCTATTTGTAGAGTGATTTAAATTCCTCTTAGTATATATATATATATACTATATATATATATATATATATATATATATTTATTATATATATCTATTTATATATATATAGAAAGGGGGATTGCTACGTCAAATAGAAGGTCAATTATTAGTTCTTCTAGGAATCGTCACACTGTTTTTCACAGAAGTTGAACTAATTTGCATTCTCAACAACAGTGTAGAAGCATTTGCTTTTCTCTGCATCCTTTCCAGCATCTGTTGCTTTTTGAGATACTAACACTGGCTATTCTTACTTGGGTTAGGTAGTATCTCAATGTAGTTTTGATTTGCATTTTCTGATGATTAGTGAAGCTGAGCAATTTTTCATGTGTCTGTTGACTGCTTGTATGTCTTATTTTGAAAAGTGTCTGATCATGTCTTTTGCCCACTTTTTAATGCGACTGTTAGTTGTTGTTGTTTTTTTTCCCTTTCAGCACATTTGAGTTCCTCATTGAACCTGGATGTTAGGCCTTTGTCAGATATGCATAGAAAATATTGTGTCCCAATCTGTAGGCTGAATCCCTGCTCTCTTGATTGTTTCTTTAGCT
>NW_007219270.1:0-796 GCF_000164805.1 Carlito syrichta | reverse complement strand
CCACTCATATGCCCAATCACTCACTGGCATGTACACAAAAATTTTCCATATACTACTCAACTCTGGGACTCGCATAATCTGACTGGCTTGATCGCATTTTTTTTTAATCCCAGTCTTGTTTCAATGGGCAGCATGGTTGGTTCTGTTTTCGCTATTGTAAATATTGCTGCAATAAACATGAGTGTGCTGGTATCCTATTTGTAGAGTGATTTAAATTCCTCTTAGTATATATATATATATACTATATATATATATATATATTTATTATATATATCTATTTATATATATATAGAAAGGGGGATTGCTACGTCAAATAGAAGGTCAATTATTAGTTCTTCTAGGAATCGTCACACTGTTTTTCACAGAAGTTGAACTAATTTGCATTCTCAACAACAGTGTAGAAGCATTTGCTTTTCTCTGCATCCTTTCCAGCATCTGTTGCTTTTTGAGATACTAACACTGGCTATTCTTACTTGGGTTAGGTAGTATCTCAATGTAGTTTTGATTTGCATTTTCTGATGATTAGTGAAGCTGAGCAATTTTTCATGTGTCTGTTGACTGCTTGTATGTCTTATTTTGAAAAGTGTCTGATCATGTCTTTTGCCCACTTTTTAATGCGACTGTTAGTTGTTGTTGTTTTTTTTCCCTTTCAGCACATTTGAGTTCCTCATTGAACCTGGATGTTAGGCCTTTGTCAGATATGCATAGAAAATATTGTGTCCCAATCTGTAGGCTGAATCCCTGCTCTCTTGATTGTTTCTTTAGCTTTGCAGAAGCTTTTCAGTTGATGAGGGCC
>NW_007219269.1:0-791 GCF_000164805.1 Carlito syrichta | reverse complement strand
TGGGACTCGCATAATCTGACTGGCTTGATCGCATTTTTTTTTTAATCCAGTCTTGTTTCAATGGGCAGCATGGTTGGTTCTGTTTTCGCTATTGTAAATATTGCTGCAATAAACATGAGTGTGCTGGTATCCTATTTGTAGAGTGATTTAAATTCCTCTTAGTATATATATATATATACTATATATATATATATATTTATTATATATATCTATTTATATATATATAGAAAGGGGGATTGCTACGTCAAATAGAAGGTCAATTATTAGTTCTTCTAGGAATCGTCACACTGTTTTTCACAGAAGTTGAACTAATTTGCATTCTCAACAACAGTGTAGAAGCATTTGCTTTTCTCTGCATCCTTTCCAGCATCTGTTGCTTTTTGAGATACTAACACTGGCTATTCTTACTTGGGTTAGGTAGTATCTCAATGTAGTTTTGATTTGCATTTTCTGATGATTAGTGAAGCTGAGCAATTTTTCATGTGTCTGTTGACTGCTTGTATGTCTTATTTTGAAAAGTGTCTGATCATGTCTTTTGCCCACTTTTTAATGCGACTGTTAGTTGTTGTTGTTTTTTTTCCCTTTCAGCACATTTGAGTTCCTCATTGAACCTGGATGTTAGGCCTTTGTCAGATATGCATAGAAAATATTGTGTCCCAATCTGTAGGCTGAATCCCTGCTCTCTTGATTGTTTCTTTAGCTTTGCAGAAGCTTTTCAGTTTGATGAGGGCCCACTTGTTAATTGTATCTCTTATGGCATGGGCTCTTGGGGTTTTGATCAGGAATTAGTG
>NW_007219268.1:0-2632 GCF_000164805.1 Carlito syrichta | reverse complement strand
CCATCCACTTACCTCAGCCTCCCAATGGTGTGGGATTACAGACTGAGCCACCAAGCCTGGCTTACACACACTTTAAATTATAAAAAATAAAAATAAAAAGCAGAAGAAAACAGAGCAAATACAAACCAAAAACAACAAAATTGAAAGATGAACACAATCATTCACATACATACATAAACAGAAAACAACAAACAAAAGAAGAAAGAAGCAGAAAGAAAAAGAAAAGAAAAGAAGAAAAAAAATTGTGGGGAATGCAGATCAAATCCTCACATACACATTCACGCATAAAGGTAAAATATTTTAAAAATAGATTAACAAACATACAGTCAAAAAATGAAGAAAATATTAAAAACTAAAAACAAAAAAACTGCCTTTTTGTGGCAGGCTCTGTAATTGTTCCTGTAATCAGGTCTCTCCTGCAGATTTTCCACCTCTCACTCTTTCCCAGTGTCTTGAGCAGGGAAGGAGGGGCAGTGGGAGTGGGTGGGGCTGCATTCTTCCCTTCCCAGTCTCATATGGTAAGGGAGATCTCCTCTGGTGGGGAAGTGTGGGATTGTCTCTTCCCCAGATGTGTACTTTCAGGGGGTGCCCTGCCAGCCCTATCCTGGAATGGAGTTCTATTGAGACTGATGTCCAGGTTCAGCCTGGGTTTGTCCTTCTCAGTTTTGGCCCAGCTGTTTGGGTCTTACTTTCAGAGGATTGCTGGATAGGTGAGGGCTTGGGTCAGCCTGGACTCTCTACTGACCTCTTTGGAGTTCTTCCTCATCCTTTTCTGGCCACATCCTTTGTCCTGCAACTGGCTAACAGTGGAGGTGGAGCACCTGGGACTCAGGACTTGTCAGATGCCTCTGAAGATTGTGCTTTCAGGATACTCCCTCTGGGTTGCAATCAACCCTTGAGTAGTTGATCCACCAGTCACAGAGATCAGGTTTGTTACTCTGTGGTGAGTAAGTCAGAGCACTTTCCTGCCCCACCTTTGAGATGGTGGTGGGGTGCCTCTCTTTTCCTCTTTGGTGGGATTCTGTCTCTGTGCTCCCTCCACAGCTCCTGCTGCCAGTGTCTGGCCAGACCCTGAAGTGGTGAGGCAAAGCCTGGAGCTCACAATCTATCCTGCTGCAAAGGTGAGGCAGAGTCTGGGGCATTAGTCTCTCCCTGCTGCTTCTTTACAGGAAAACTTTTATCTGTTTAAACAAAATGGTGCTCAACTTTTGCAACCTGGGAAGAGTTATGGACCAAGCAGAGAAGTTGCAAAACCAGCTGTTGCACCCAGGCCCTGGCCACTTGCTCACAAGTCCCCACTTAGTCAGTACCCCCAGCATTTTCTTCCCAGGAAGGGATTGTTGATTTAAGAAAAAAAATGGTGCTTGGCTTCTGCATCCTGAGAATCACTAGGGTCTAAGCCCAGCAGCTGCAGTACCAGCCTCTGCACCAGGAGAACCCTGGCCACTAGCTGCCTATCCCCCATTCAGTAAGCCACTCATATGCCCAATCACTCACTGGCATGTACACAAAATTTTCCATATACCTACTCACTCTGGGACTCGCATAATCTGACTGGCTTGATCGCATTTTTTTTTTAATCCAGTCTTGTTTCAATGGGCAGCATGGTTGGTTCTGTTTTCGCTATTGTAAATATTGCTGCAATAAACATGAGTGTGCTGGTATCCTATTTGTAGAGTGATTTAAATTCCTCTTAGTATATATATATATATACTATATATATATATATATATTTATTATATATATCTATTTATATATATATAGAAAGGGGGATTGCTACGTCAAATAGAAGGTCAATTATTAGTTCTTCTAGGAATCGTCACACTGTTTTTCACAGAAGTTGAACTAATTTGCATTCTCAACAACAGTGTAGAAGCATTTGCTTTTCTCTGCATCCTTTCCAGCATCTGTTGCTTTTTGAGATACTAACACTGGCTATTCTTACTTGGGTTAGGTAGTATCTCAATGTAGTTTTGATTTGCATTTTCTGATGATTAGTGAAGCTGAGCAATTTTTCATGTGTCTGTTGACTGCTTGTATGTCTTATTTTGAAAAGTGTCTGATCATGTCTTTTGCCCACTTTTTAATGCGACTGTTAGTTGTTGTTGTTTTTTTTCCCTTTCAGCACATTTGAGTTCCTCATTGAACCTGGATGTTAGGCCTTTGTCAGATATGCATAGAAAATATTGTGTCCCAATCTGTAGGCTGAATCCCTGCTCTCTTGATTGTTTCTTTAGCTTTGCAGAAGCTTTTCAGTTTGATGAGGGCCCACTTGTTAATTGTATCTCTTATGGCATGGGCTCTTGGGGTTTTGATCAGGAATTAGTTGCCTATTACAATTTTCATAATAATGTCTCTAGCATTTTCTAATACTCTTAAAGTAGAAGGTTTTATATTTAGGTCTTTGATCTAATTGCCATTGATTTTTGTTTATGGTGATAGGTTGTTGTCCTGTTTCATTCTTCTGCATGTGGTCAGCGAGTTTTCCCAACATCGTTTACTGAACAGGTTCTCCTCTCCCCAATGGTTATTGTTGGAGGTTTTTTCAAATATGAGGTAATTGAGAATTTGAGGTTTTTGCTTCTGGAATCTCTTTCCTATTCCATTGGTCTATATGAATGTTCTTGTAACA
>NW_007219267.1:0-5539 GCF_000164805.1 Carlito syrichta | reverse complement strand
TCATTGAACCTGGATGTTAGGCCTTTGTCAGATATGCATAGAAAATATTGTGTCCCAATCTGTAGGCTGAATCCTGCTCTCTTGATTGTTTCTTTAGCTTTGCAGAAGCTTTTCAGTTTGATGAGGGCCCACTTGTTAATTGTATCTCTTATGGCATGGGCTCTTGGGGTTTTGATCAGGAATTAGTTGCCTATTACAATTTTCATAATAATGTCTCTAGCATTTTCTAATACTCTTAAAGTAGAAGGTTTTATATTTAGGTCTTTGATCTAATTGCCATTGATTTTTGTTTATGGTGATAGGTTGTTGTCCTGTTTCATTCTTCTGCATGTGGTCAGTGAGTTTTCCCAACATCATTTACTGAACAGGTTCTCCTCTCCCCAATGGTTATTGTTGGAGGTTTTTTCAAATATGAGGTAATTGAGAATTTGAGGTTTTTGCTTCTGGAATCTCTTTCCTATTCCATTGGTCTATATGAATGTTCTTGTAACAATACCAGGTTGTTTTGATTATTGTAGCCTTATAATAAAGTTTAAATTCTGGAAGTGTAATACCTCCTGCTTTGTTTCTTTTGTTAATGATTGTTTTGACTATTTGTGGGCATTTTTATTTCCATATGAATTTCTGCATTGTTGTTTCCAGGTCTGAAAAGAATGATATTGGTTATTGAGTGGCTATTGTGTTGAATCTGTAGATTTTCTTTGGTAGGATGGAGATCTTTTTTTTTTTTTTGAGTTAGAGTCTCACTTTGTCACCCAGACTGGAGTAGAGTGGCTGCTCCCAGCCACTGCAGCCTTGACCTGCTGGGCTCCAGCAATCCTTCTGCCTCAGCCTTCCAAGAACCTGGAACTATAGATGCGTGCTGCCACACCTGGCTAATTTTTGGTTTATTATAGAGATGAGGTCTCACCAAGTTGCCCAGGCAGGTTTGGAATCCGCAGTCTCAGGCAATCCACTCACTTCGGCCTCCCAAAGTGCTGGGATTACAGGTTGAGCCACTGAGCCCGGCAGGATGGAGATTTTAACAATGTTGATTCTTTCAATACATGAGCATGAAAAGTATTTCCATTTTTTCTGTTATCTTCGAATTCTTTGAGGAATTTTTTGCAATTTCATTGTAAGTATCTATCCCTTCTCGGGTGAGGAAGATGCAGATGCATTTCTTTCTTTTTGTATGTGTGGGGCTATTTTGAATTACATTGTGCTTTTTGGTGGTTATCTACCTATTTGTTGTTGTTGTATAAGAATGTGACTGTCTTTTAAAAATTATTTTATTTTAAAGATGTGGCATATAGTTCAAGTTTAGGTATACAAATATTCATTTTGAAAGTATCCTTGTTGATGAGGTGCATCACCCACTTCCCTGGCAATTTCCCTCAACTTTCAATCCCAACTCCCTCACCTGTGTTTCCAAGTGCCAATCTCCTTCTTGCAGTTTTATAATAATTGTTCAAATCTGCTTATGAGTGAGAACACATGGTACTCTGTTCTTGGTTTCTGTGATAGATCATTGAGCATGACAGACTCTAAATCCATCCAAGTTGTTTTGAAGTCCATAATATATATTTTATTTTAAAGATGTAAGGTACTATTCAGGATTAGGCATACAAGTGGCCATTGTACAGATAAAGTTTGGGCCTCCCTTTGGGCTCGACTTTGCCTGGTTGAGATCAGGTACGCTTATTTATGTTTTGCCCTCCCCCCGACCCTGGTAGTACATTGCTACTTCCAATCCCTTTCTTGTAGTATTATGTTAAATGTCAGTTATCTGCTTATGAGAATATACAGCTCTCTGCTGATTGTTTCTGTGATAGGTCACTGAGTATTATAGATTCTCAATCCATCCAAGTTCCTATGAAGTCCACATGTTTTGACAATTCTAGGTCATGGATGTTTCCATATGAATTTGAGTAGTATTTTGTAGTGATCTTTGTAAAGATCTATCACTTCTCTTGTTAGGAAGATGCTGAGGTATTTCATATTGTATATGTGGCTCTTGTGAATGGGACTGTGCCTTTTATTTGGTAATCTCCCTGTTTGTTGTTGGTGTATAATAATACAATGGTATTTTGCAAGTTGATATTGTTCCCTGCAACTTTGCCATAGACCTTTATCAGTGCAAGGAGATTTTTGACAGATTCTATTGGGTTTTCAAGGCATGAGATCATATCACCAGCAAAGAGAGATAAATTTGACTTCTTCTTTTCCAACTTGGATATCCTTAATTTCCTTCTTATGTATGATTGCTCCCTCTAGGAATTCCAACACTATGTGGAGCAGGAAGGTTAAGGATGAGCAGCCTTGTTTTGTTCTGTTTTCAGAAAAAATGCTTCCAATTTATGTCCATTTAGCAAAATGTGGACTGTGGGTTTATCATAGATGGCTCTTATTATTTTGATGTATGGTCCCTCCATGCCTAGGTGTTCAATAAATTTTAAGAAGGGATGCTCAGCTGGGCTTGGAGGCTCAGCCTGTATTCTAAGCAGTTTGGCAGGCTGTGGTGAGTGGATTGCCTGAGCCTGTGGGTTCGAGACCAGTCCAGGCAACTTGGAGAGACTTCATCTCTACAGTAAAAAATAAAAAGCTGGGTGTGGTAGGAAGTGCTTGTAGTTCCATCTACTTGGAAGGTTGAAGTGGAAGGATTGTTGAAGCATAGCAGATCGATTCTGGGATGGCCATGATTGTGCCACTGCACTCCAACCTGAGCTACAGAGTGGTACTCCAATTCAAACACACCCCCCAAAAAAAAGAAAGGATGCTGAATTTTATTAAAAGCTTTTGCCACATCAAAAGGTAAAATCATGAGGTTTTGTGTGTGTGTGCATCAGTTGACTTATTTAATTACACTTGCGGTTTTGTGGATGATGAACAAATCTTCCATTCTGAGGATAAGGTCTACTGGGTTATGGTGGATGATTTTTGAAATGTGTTGTTGGTACTGATTCACTAGAATCTTACTGAGAAACTCTGCATCGTGTTCATTGGGGATATTGGCCTGTAGCTCTCATTCTTTGTTGGATATACCTTGCTTGGTTATCATTCTGATATTTTCTTCATAAAATGATTTGGGAAGAGTTTCATCTTTCTTGATTGCCTGGAATACTTCCAGTAGGACTGGTAGCAGCTACTGCTTGCATATTTTGCAGAATTTAACTGGAAATCTGTCTGGGCCAGGGTTCTTTCTGGTGGGTAGATTTCTCATGAAAGAGTCCATTTCCTGAGAAGTCACTGGTCTACCTAGGATTTCAATTTCTTCTTGTTTCAGCCTTGGGAAGTTGTATGGTGTCCTCCATTGCATTTAGGTTCTTGAGTTTGTTTCCATACAGGTTTACATATTGATCTCTTATAATATTTTGCATTTCTTCAGGATAAGTTGTGATTTGATCTTTTGCATTTTTGATTGTGTTTATTTGGACTTTTTAATCTCTTTTTCTTGGTGATTCTGGTTAAGGGCCCTTCAATTTTGTCTATACTTTCAAAGACCAGCTTTTTAATTTATTGAATCTTTTTCTATGAGATATTTCTATATGCCATAACAGGACTTTAAATTTGGTGATGTGGATTCTTTTGCTGAAGTTAGGGTTTTGGTGGTCTTGCTTTCCAGCTCCCTTAGGTGGATAGACTGTTAACTTGTACTCTTTCTACT
Organism: Carlito syrichta; assembly: GCF_000164805.1. NCBI lineage: Eukaryota > Metazoa > Chordata > Mammalia > Primates > Tarsiidae > Carlito > Carlito syrichta. The sequence continues at coordinate 1,893 of NW_007219267.1, read as the reverse complement.
TTCTTGATGTTTGTTCATAGAAATATAAATTCCCCTCTTAGTGTTGATTTCATGCCATCCAGAGGTTTTGGTATGATGTTTCTTTGTTTTCATTTGTTTCCAGAAATCTTTAAAATTCTCATTTGATTTCTATGCTGACCCAGGAGTTGTTCAGCATCATGCCATTTAGTGTTGTTATCTTTTGGGGTTTGGGGAACTTTGTTGGTGTTGATATTTATTTTTATAACTCAGTGGTCTGATATGGGACATGGCAGTATGTCAATCTTTTGAAATTTGTTTATGTTTTATTTGTGGCTGAAGATGTAGTGGATCTTGGTGTACATTCCATATGGTGTTGAGAAAAATGCATATTCCATGGTTGTCAGGTGGAGTGTTGTGTAGGTATCTACTAAGTCAGTTTGGTCAAGTGTCAAGTTAAGGTACTGAATCTCTTTGTTGATATTTGGCCTTGATGATCTACCTAAGGTGACTAGTGGGGTATTTAAGTCTTCAGTTATGAGAGTGTCAGAGTCAAAATCTTTTTATAGCATAGTTAGTAGTTTCTTTATTAAACGCGGTACTCCTCTATTGGGTGCATGTATGTTTAGGATTGATATTTCTTGTTGCTAGAAGAACCTTTTATCATTATGAAGTGTTTCTCTATCTATTTATTTTTATTTATTTATTTTTATTTTTTTAAATCAGTATTTTTTATTATGATATTGTGGGGTACAGTTAAGGGTTAGGTATGCAAATATGCTTCATTCATGCCCTCTTGTTGATAAGAGTTGTCTCCCCATGCCCAGACAGATGTTTACTACCATTAATCCCATCCCCCTTCCCCTCTGCCCCGAAGTTTCCCAAAACTGTCAGTCATTTTCTTATGGTAGTACGTTGGATGATCAAGGTCCACTATATGAGTGAGAACATGTGATACTCAGATCTTTGTTTTTGTGAGAGGTTACTCAGTATTATAGACTCTAGTTCCATCCAGGTTGCTGCGAAATTCATGATTTTGTTCTTTTTTATGGCTGCATAGTATTCCATCATGTATAAGTACCACATTTTTTAAAACCAGTCCTCTTTTGATGGACAGCATGGTTGTTTCTAGGTTCTTGCTATTGTGAACAATGCTGCGATAAACATTTGTGTGCAGGTATCTTTGTGATAGAGTCATTTGAGTTCTTCAGGACATATTCCCAGTAGAGGGATTGCAGGGTCATATGGGAGGTTGACATTTAGAGTTTTAGGAATTGCCACACTGCTTTACACAGAGGTTGCACTAGTTTACACTCCCACCAACAGTGTGGAAGAGTTCCCTTTTTGTCACACCCTCTCCAACAACTGTTATTTTTTGAATTATTGATAATTGCCATTCTGACTGGAGTTAGGTGGTATCTCAGTGTGGTTTTGATTTGTATCTCCCTGATGATTAGTGAGGTTGAACATTTCTTCATGTGTCTGTTGGTTGCTCGGATGTCTTCCTTTGTGAAGTGTCTGTTCATATCTTTTGCCCATTTTATAATGGGATTGTTTGTTTTTTTTCTTTTCAGCACGTTTGAGTTCCTTATAGATCCAAGATGTTAAGCCTTTGTCAGACCTGGGGTTGGCAAATACTTTTTCCCAGTCTGTGGGCTGTCTCCCTGCTCTCTTGATGGTTTCTTTGGCTTTGCAGAAGCTTGTCAGTTTAATGAGGTCCCACTTGTCTATCTTATCCCTTATGGCCTGTGGGTTTTGGTTTTTGTTCAGGAATTGGATGCCAGTTCCAATTTTCATGAGGGTATTGCCTTCATTTTCTAAGGTTCTTATGGTTTGAGATTTTACATTTAGGTCTCTGATCCATTTGGAGTTAATTTTTGTGTACGGTGTTAGATAGGGGTCCTGTTTCAATCTTCTGCATGTGGTCAGCCAGTT
>NW_007219266.1:0-3693 GCF_000164805.1 Carlito syrichta | reverse complement strand
CCACCCTGTTGATAAGAGGTATTTTCCCATCCCCAGACAGATATTTGCTACTGTTAATCCCATCCCCCTCCCCCCCATAGTTTCCCAGTACCGTCAGTCATTTTCTTATAGTATTACATTGGATGTTCAAGGTCCATTATATGAGTGAGAACATGTGATACTCGGATCTTTGTTTCTGTGAGAGGTCACTCAGTATTATAGGCTCTGGTTCCATCCAGGTGGCTGTGAAATTCATGATTTTGTTCTTTTTTATGGCTGTGAAGTATTCTATCATGTATATGTACCACTTTTTTAAATCCACTCCTCTTTTGATGGGTAGCATGGTTGTTTCCATCAAGAGAGCATGGAGACAGTCTACAGAGTGGGAAAAAGTATTTGCCAACTCTAGGTCTGACAAAGGCTTAACATCCAGGATCTAAAAGGAACTGAAATGTATTGAAAAGAAGAAAACAAACAACCCCATTATAAAATGGGCAAAAGATATGAACAGACACTTCACAAAAGAAGACATCCGAGCAGCCAACAAACACATGAAGAAATGCTCAACCTCACTAATCATCAGGGAGATGCAATTCAAAACTACACTGAGATACCACCTACCTCCAGTCAGAATGGCAATTATCAACAACTCAAAAAATAACAGCTGCTGGAGAGGGTGTGGTGAAAAGGGAAAACTTCTACACTGTTGGTGGGAGTGCAAACTAGTGCAACCTGTGTGGAAAGCAGTGTGGCGATTCCTAAAGCTCTAAAATTGAACTTCCATATGACCCCACAGTCCCTCTACTGGGAATATACCCTGAAGAGCACAAATCACTCTATAAAAAAGATACCTGCACACGTATGTTTATCGCAGCGTTGTTCACAATAGCAAGAACCTGGAAACAACCATAACTTATTTCTTAAGGCAAGGGTATTTAGGTCTCTCAACAGTAATTAGTTGCCAGTTCTAGTTTCCCTAATAGTGTCTCCTGAGTTTTCTAAGACTATTGTAATCTGGTTTTTTACATTTAGGTCTTTGATCCATTTAGAGTTAATGTGTATGGTGATAGGGGGTCCTGTTTTAGTCTTGTGTATGTTGTCAGCCTTTTCCCAGCACCATTTACTGAATATGTTCTAAATTACCCAGTGGGTCTTGGAGGTTTTTTCAAAGATGAGTGCGTTAAGAATTTGAGGATTTCATTCTCTGTCCTAATCCATTGGCCTATGGACCTATTCTTGTACCAATACCAGGCTGTGTTTATTACTGTAAACATATAGTAAAATTTGAAGTCTGGAACTGCGATAGCTCCTGCTTTGCTTCTTTTGATAAGATTCTTTTGGCTATTCATGATTGTTTATGGTTTCATATGAATTCTTTATTGGAATTTCCAGGTCTGAGAAGAAGGATGTTAACTTAATGGTTATTTAATTGAATCTGTATATTGACTAAAAGGCTAATTTTTATGTTAAAAGAGGTACGTAAAGTCAAAGAAACAAGCATGTCTAATTGTCATTTATGACAGCAACCTCAGAACTTTGTCATTATAATGGGGAGTACCTTGACTACTGAGCAATCCTTAGGCTTCAAGCACTTGTGTACAGTGCTCTGCCAAATGTGGTAGACATGCTGGATTTCAATCCCAAGAAGTACAGAGAACCACGTGTTCACACCTACCCAAAAATTTCTCCAGGGATAAGTGACCATTCAAGTATTCTCTAAACGAGGTAGTCTTTTTTTTTTTTAAGCAGTCTTTATTGAGAGGACTGAGAAACTCCCAAACTGGGAGGGGACTCGAGGGGGTCGCCCTCGATGTAGTCTTTTATTGTTATCATCACGCAATCCTGTTGGAGCTTGGTTATGGAACAACCAAAGAATATTTTAACACTTTCTTTAGCTTAGAAACTTTTGGATGTTTTTAGTATTGTGTAACAGACTTTGAGCAGATTTTCCCACAGGATTTCAACATTGCTTTTGCTAAGAACATAATCAATTTTTCAGAATTTTCAATTATCTAATTTTCATACTAATGAAGTGCCCAAATACTTACTACTTTGTAAATCTTCATGTTATTTTGGTTTATATATATTGGGCCCCAAATTCTCTTTTTCTCTGTGCCTCATTTTGAATGCTTGGTGTTCAAACGTTTCAGATTAATCGAATACTTTGTTGCAGAGTACAGTATTATGTCTTAGGTAGAGAAAATACTAGGATATCAATGGAATACTATTTTAAAATATAAATTGAGTTAAATATAACGGGAAAGTGATTTTATATTTCCTTCAAATATATAAGGAAAACTTTTCTCTAAGGATTGCACATCAGTAACATTTAGTCAATATTAGCAAGCAGAAAATACAGAGTGCACCAAGAACATGTACACCAATTTTAAGAATGGAAAAAGGTGTATTAAATTATGATACTGTTTTATTTTCTAAAATTTTTAGATTTGTTATGCATTCTGACCTCTGAATAGCTCTTAGGTACAGTGAATATCAAGGTTCAGTTTTCTAAGAATGATATAGATCTGGAATCTCAACAAGTTTCAATTTGGTCAGAATAAAACATTCAGAATGTATGTGAGAAACACTGTATTTGTCAATTTTGAAGGCAGATTTATGCCATGTATTCCAACATATTAAAAGGAATAGGGGTTATCATTGGAAAATTAAACTATTCTTAAAAAATCAATCCCTGCATAATGAACATTTCTATGCCCAACCCTGAATTGTATCAATTTTTAAAGTAAAAAACAAAGAAAATAGAATAAACAAATAAAGTTAGATGCATGTTTTACAGCTTTCATTTATTTATTTAGTTAATTATTTATTTTAATTTTTTTAAAATGTGAGGTACAATTCAGAGTTAGATATACAAACATTGAGTATACAGTATCCTTGGTTGATGGTATGCCCCTCCCTACCTTAGCAGTATCCTTCCACTGTCAATCTCACCCCTCCCCCAAAGAGTTTTTCACTACTGCCAATCACTTTCTTACAGCACTATAAGTGATCAAGTTCAGCTAATAAGTGAGAACATATGGAACTCTCTTCTTTGATTCTATGATAAATCACTGAAAATGACCTACCTCATATCCATCAAACGCTCTGCAAAATTCTTATATCTGTTCTTTATTATGGCTGCATAATATTCCACTGTGTATATACCACATTCATTTTATACATTCCAGCTTTGATGAGTAACATGGTGGGTATCATTTTTTTTTGCAATTGTGATTAAGGCTGCAAAAAACATACTAGTGCAGGTATTTTTTTGATAAATTGATTTGAGTTCCTGCAGGTGTATTCTCTAAAGGGCAATTACTGAGGCACATGTTAGGTCAATATCTTGTCCCTTTACAAACCACCACACTGTTTTCCAAAGATGTTGCTCTACTTTTCAGTCCATATTCAGTGCAGAAGCATTTATTTCTTCCCAAATCCTGACCTGCATCTGTTATTGTTTGTTTTATTAATGATGGCCAATCTTACAGGGTTATTGGGTTTTTAAAATTGGTTTTATTTGCATTTCTTTGATGATGAGTGAGGTTGAGTAATTTTCATGTGTCTGCCTGCTGCCTATATCTCTTCTTATGAAAAGTGTCCGATCACATATTTTGCACACTTTCAAAGGGGATGCTTGTCTGATTTTTCTGAGTGTTTGAGTTTTTTGTAGATCCTAGATTTTATGTCTTTTTGCATATATATTGGTGGAGG
>NW_007219265.1:0-646 GCF_000164805.1 Carlito syrichta | reverse complement strand
AACAGCAAGTAGTTGAATAGCATTTTGTTTTGTTTTATTAACTCTTTTAAAAATGAACTCTAAGTGTTTAAAACTATGTTTTATAAACTGTCTTTTATTTGGTGCACTGAGGTTACTTACATTTACAGTAATGACTGGTATAATAAAGATTACATTTGCCACATTATTACTTATATGGGGTGGACGTTCCTTCTGTTGCTGTTGTTGCTGTTCCTTTCGCTCCTTTATTCTGTTTTTCTTTATGCATTTATCTTTTGATGGACATTTACATTGTTTCCACATCCTGTCAAATGAAATCTATATTGTAAGATAAGGGTTCCTTAATATTTGTATGCATGTGGCTATCCAGTTTTTCCAACACCATTGGTTAAGCAGACTATCTTTCCTTGTGTATTCTTAACATCCTTATTGATGATCAGTTGACCACATACACATATCTGTCCCATTGGTGTATATTCATGTCTGTAAGCTCATGCCATATTATTTTATTTACTGTAGATTTGTAATATACTTTAGATCAGGAGGTATAATGTCTCTAGCTTTGTTTTTTTTTCCTCAATGTTGTTTTGGCATTCATGTTCATCTATCCTCTATGGAGATTTATTTTATTTATTCTTGTAAAACAAAGTATCCCTGTTTCACTTCA
>NW_007219264.1:0-782 GCF_000164805.1 Carlito syrichta | reverse complement strand
TTCCTTCTGTTGCTGTTGTTGCTGTTCCTTTCGCTCCTTTATTCTGTTTTTCTTTATGCATTTATCTTTTGATGGACATTTACATTGTTTCCACATCCTGTCAAATGAAATCTATATTGTAAGATAAGGGTTCCTTAATATTTGTATGCATGTGGCTATCCAGTTTTTCCAACACCATTGGTTAAGCAGACTATCTTTCCTTGTGTATTCTTAACATCCTTATTGATGATCAGTTGACCACATACACATATCTGTCCCATTGGTGTATATTCATGTCTGTAAGCTCATGCCATATTATTTTATTTACTGTAGATTTGTAATATACTTTAGATCAGGAGGTATAATGTCTCTAGCTTTGTTTTTTTTCCTCAATGTTGTTTTGGCATTCATGTTCATCTATCCTCTATGGAGATTTATTTTATTTATTCTTGTAAAACAAAGTATCCCTGTTTCACTTCAGTTGATATAAATATGTAGATTGCTTTGGGTACTATAGACATTTTAAACAATATTAAGGGTTTCAATTGTCTTTTGGATGTCCTTCCATTTGTTTGTGTCTTTCACATTTTCTTCAACATTTTGTAGTTTTCATTTTATAAGGCTTCCACTTCCTTAGTTATATTGTTACTTGGCATTTTATTATTTTTGGTGTTATCGAAAATGGGATTGTTTCCTTAATTTCATTTTCAAGTGGTTTTTGTATATAGAAACACATCTGATTTTTGTATGTTTACTAAGTGTCATATAACTTTCCTGAATTCACTTTTTAATTCTAACAATTT
>NW_007219263.1:0-2785 GCF_000164805.1 Carlito syrichta | reverse complement strand
CCAGGTCTGAGAAGAATGATATTAGTAATTTAATGAGTATTACATTGAATCTATAGATTGCCTTTGATAGAACGAACATCTTAACAATGCTGATTCTTCCTAACCATAAGCATGGAATATTTTTCCATTTGTTTGTGTCTTCTTGAATTTCTTTGACAAATAGAAACTGGCCTTCCATATGACCCAGCAATCCCCCTACTGGGAATATACCCAGAGGAACTCAAATCATTCTACCAAAAAATACCTTCACACACATATTTAGTGGAGCACTATTCACAATGGCAAAAACCTGGAACCAGCCATACTGCCCATTGAAACTGGACTGAGTTTTAAAAATGTAGTACATATACATAATGGAATATTATGCAGCCATAAAGAAGGACAAACATGAACTTCACAGCAACTTGGATGGATTTAGAGTCTATAATACTCAGTGATCTAACACAGAAACAAAGAACAGGGTACCAAATGTTCTCATTCATAAGCAGACCCTGAACATTTACCATAATACTATAAGTAAGGGATTGGCAGTAGTGGGATACTGCCAGGGTGGGGTGGGGATGCAACATCAATAGAGTACCTGATCTCAAACCAGCAAAGTGAGAACCAAAGGGAGACCCAAACTGTACCTGTATAATATCCACTTGTATACCTAATCCTAAATTGTACCCTACAACTTAAAAAAAAAAAAAAATTCACTGAAGACAAATGCACCTCTCACAAAAATCCTAGCTGGTACACTGATGCCAAAGAGTTCCTAAAACATTTACCTAGTGGAAGAATTCTGTACTATAAAAAGTCTGTCTTCAAAAAAGAATTCCAGTTTTTTTATTCCCTTTGTAAGTGCTTTGCCTTTACCATTTAATAACAGACCAAATATGCCAAATTGAAAACATTAACTATGTTCTGATTAATCTGTTATCTTTTTAACTTGTCTAAAGTTTTATAGGAGAAGAAAAGATATTTATAATAGTTATTGGGAGACGACAACAAGAGAAGCAAGCTTTATATAGTACAAGTCTGCCAGGTCAAGACAAGGTGTGGGGAAAGAACTGGAAAGGTAAAAGGAACAGTGTGAGAATGAGGGAGGAGAGAGGGAAGAAGGAGATTTTTCCTCACAGCCTTTATAAAAGAGGTCAATATAAGGAAATCTCCCTTCACACACAGACAATCCTACATTTTTTTTTTTTGCTTTTTACATGCATGCATTGTTTTTTAACTGAAGAAAAAAAAATTCAACGTATATCTACCCAATTACTGCCCATTTCTACTGCTCTTCCTTCATTGCCAACATACAACATTCTCCTCTGGTATAATTTTTTACAGCCTAAAGAACTTTGTGGTTCAGCCTTCTACTACAGTATTCCCCACTTATCTGCAGAGAATATGTTCCAAGACCCTCAGCAAATGCTTGAACCCTCTGATACTACTAAACCCTTCATACTTCTTTGCAGTTTGAGTTGCAGCCACAAAGCTAGCACATTTCTCTTCCCTCCTCCACCATTTCACAGAGACAATATTTGTTTGTATCCAACATCTCAACAGTCTCAACAAGCATATGTATATGGCTACTGAACAACTAAGTGGCAGCCAGCATGGACAACATGGGGATGCTGGACACCCTGATGAACCATGTCCCTGACCAAAGAGTTCATCATGTTACTCAGAATGGTGTGTAACTTAAAACTGAGGTCATGGAAACATTTCATAATATTTCTTAATCCATCCTTTTACTGTTAATCTGCCTGCCATGTTCCAAGTGAGTTTCCCTTAAACAGCAAGTAGTTGAATAGCATTTTGTTTTGTTTTATTAACTCTTTTTAAAATGAACTCTAAGTGTTTAAAACTATGTTTTATAAACTGTCTTTTATTTGGTGCACTGAGGTTACTTACATTTACAGTAATGACTGGTATAATAAAGATTACATTTGCCACATTATTACTTATATGGGGTGGACGTTCCTTCTGTTGCTGTTGTTGCTGTTCCTTTCGCTCCTCTGTTCTGTTTTTCTTTATGCATTTATCTTTTGATGGACATTTACATTGTTTCCACATCCTGTCAAATGAAATCTATATTGTAAGATAAGGGTTCCTTAATATTTGCATGCATGTGGCTATCCAGTTTTTCCAACACCATTGGTTAAGCAGACTATCTTTCCTTGTGTATTCTTAACATCCTTATTGATGATCAGTTGACCACATACACATATCTGTCCCATTGGTGTATATGCATGTCTGTAAGCTCATGCCATACTATTTTATTTACTGTAGATTTGTAATATACTTTAGATCAGGAGGTATAATGTCTCTAGCTTTGTTTTTTTTCCTCAATGTTGTTTTGGCATTCATGTTCATCTATCCTCTATGGAGATTTATTTTATTTATTCTTGTAAAACAAAGTATCCCTGTTTTGCTTCAGTTGATATAAATATGTAGATTGCTTTGGGTACTATAGACATTTTAAACAATATTAAGGGTTTCAATTGTGTTTTGGATGTCCTTCCATTTGTTTGTGTCTTTCACATTTTCTTCAACATTTTGTAGTTTTCATTTTATAAGGCTTCCACTTCCTTAGTTAGATTGTTACTTGGCATTTTATTATTTTTGGTGTTATCAAAAATGGGATTGTTTCCTTAATTTCATTTTCAAGTGGTTTTTGTATATAGAAACACATCTGATTTTTGTATGTTTACTAAGTGTCATATAACTTTCCTGAATTCACTTTTTAATTCTAACAATTTTGAGGTGGAGTCTGTTAGGTTTTATATATACATATATAAGACTA
>NW_007219262.1:0-727 GCF_000164805.1 Carlito syrichta | reverse complement strand
CTATCCGGTTTTTCCAACACCATTGGTTAAGCAGACTATCTTTCCTTGTGTATTCTTAACATCCTTATTGATGATCAGTTGACCACATACACATATCTGTCCCACTGGTGTATATTCATGTCTGTAAGCTCATGCCATATTATTTTATTTACTGTAGATTTGTAATATACTTTAGATCAGGAGGTATAATGTCTCTAGCTTTGTTTTTTTTCCTCAATGTTGTTTTGGCATTCATGTTCATCTATCCTCTATGGAGATTTATTTTATTTATTCTTGTAAAACAAAGTATCCCTGTTTCACTTCAGTTGATATAAATATGTAGATTGCTTTGGGTACTATAGACATTTTAAACAATATTAAAGGTTTCAATTGTGTTTTGGATGTCCTTCCATTTGTTTGTGTCTTTCACATTTTCTTCAACATTTTGTAGTTTTCATTTTATAAGGCTTCCACTTCCTTAGTTAGATTGTTACTTGGCATTTTATTATTTTTGGTGTTATCGAAAATGGGATTGTTTCCTTAATTTCATTTTCAAGTGGTTTTTGTATATAGAAACACATCTGATTTTTGTATGTTTACTAAGTGTCATATAACTTTCCTGAATTCACTTTTTAATTATAACAATTTTGAGGTGGAGTCTGTTAGGTTTTATATATACATATGTAAGACTATGTCATATCCACACAGCAACAATCTTACATCATTTATTCTGGTGTGCATCTATTTT
>NW_007219261.1:0-809 GCF_000164805.1 Carlito syrichta | reverse complement strand
ACACCATTGGTTAAGCAGACTATCTTTCCTTGTGTATCTTAACATCATTATTGATGATCAGTTGACCACATACACATATCTGTCCCATTGGTGTATATTCATGTCTGTAAGCTCATGCCATATTATTTTATTTACTGTAGATTTGTAATATACTTTAGATCAGGAGGTATAATGTCTCTAGCTTTGTTTTTTTTCCTCAATGTTGTTTTGGCATTCATGTTCATCTATCCTCTATGGAGATTTATTTTATTTATTCTTGTAAAACAAAGTATCCCTGTTTCACTTCAGTTGATATAAATATGTAGATTGCTTTGGGTACTATAGACATTTTAAACAATATTAAGGGTTTCAATTGTGTTTTGGATGTCCTTCCATTTGTTTGTGTCTTTCACATTTTCTTCAACATTTTGTAGTTTTCATTTTATAAGGTTTCCACTTCCTTAGTTAGATTGTTACTTGGCATTTTATTATTTTTGGTGTTATCGAAAATGGGATTGTTTCCTTAATTTCATTTTCAAGTGGTTTTTGTATATAGAAACACATCTGATTTTTGTATGTTTACTAAGTGTCATATAACTTTCCTGAATTCACTTTTTAATTCTAACAATTTTGAGGTGGAGTCTGTTAGGTTTTATATATACATATGTAAGACTATGTCATATCCACACAGCAACAATCTTACATCATTTATTCTGGTGTGCATCTATTTTATTTTATTTTCTCCTGTTAATTGCTCAGGTTAGAACTTCCAGCACTATGTTTTCAGGCTTTTGCTCATAATATTTCTTTAATAGTAGGTCAGAGAAAAT
>NW_007219260.1:0-729 GCF_000164805.1 Carlito syrichta | reverse complement strand
CATGTCTGTAAGCTCATGCCATACTATAAATTTACTGTAGATTTGTAATATACTTTAGATCAGGAGGTATAATGTCTCTAGCTTTGTTTTTTTTCCTCAATGTTGTTTTGGCATTCATGTTCATCTATCCTCTATGGAGATTTATTTTATTTATTCTTGTAAAACAAAGTATCCCTGTTTTGCTTCAGTTGATATAAATATGTAGATTGCTTTGGGTACTATAGACATTTTAAACAATATTAAGGGTTTCAATTGTGTTTTGGATGTCCTTCCATTTGTTTGTGTCTTTCACATTTTCTTCAACATTTTGTAGTTTTCATTTTATAAGGCTTCCACTTCCTTAGTTAGATTGTTACTTGGCATTTTATTATTTTTGGTGTTATCAAAAATGGGATTGTTTCCTTAATTTCATTTTCAAGTGGTTTTTGTATATAGAAACACATCTGATTTTTGTATGTTTACTAAGTGTCATATAACTTTCCTGAATTCACTTTTTAATTCTAACAATTTTGAGGTGGAGTCTGTTAGGTTTTATATATACATATATAAGACTATGTCATATCCACACAGCAACAATCTTACATCATTTATTCTGATATGCATCTATTTTATTTTATTTTCTCCTGTTAATTGCTCAGGTTAGAACTTCCAGCACTATGTTTTCAGGCTTTTGCTCATAATATTTCTTTAATAGTAGGTCAGAGAAAATTGAGACTTCCATCCCCTACA
>NW_007219259.1:0-815 GCF_000164805.1 Carlito syrichta | reverse complement strand
GATGATCAGTTGACCACATACACATATCTGTCCCATTGGTGTATATCATGTCTGTAAGCTCATGCCATATTATTTTATTACTGTAGATTTGTAATATACTTTAGATCAGGAGGTATAATGTCTCTAGCTTTGTTTTTTTTCCTCAATGTTGTTTTGGCATTCATGTCATCTATCCTCTATGGAGATTTATTTTATTTATTCTTGTAAAACAAAGTATCCCTGTTTCACTTCAGTTGATATAAATATGTAGATTGCTTTGGGTACTATAGACATTTTAAACAATATTAAGGGTTTCAATTGTGTTTTGGATGTCCTTCCATTTGTTTGTGTCTTTCACATTTTCTTCAACATTTTGTAGTTTTCATTTTATAAGGCTTCCACTTCCTTAGTTAGATTGTTACTTGGCATTTTATTATTTTTGGTGTTATCGAAAATGGGATTGTTTCCTTAATTTCATTTTCAAGTGGTTTTTGTATATAGAAACACATCTGATTTTTGTATGTTTACTAAGTGTCATATAACTTTCCTGAATTCACTTTTTAATTCTAACAATTTTGAGGTGGAGTCTGTTAGGTTTTATATATACATATGTAAGACTATGTCATATCCACACAGCAACAATCTTACATCATTTATTCTGGTGTGCATCTATTTTATTTTATTTTCTCCTGTTAATTGCTCAGGTTAGAACTTCCAGCACTATGTTTTCAGGCTTTTGCTCATAATATTTCTTTAATAGTAGGTCAGAGAAAATTGAGACTTCCATCCCCTACAAGGCAGAAGCTGTTAAGACAAAAACTGTTTTGCTCAGACCC
>NW_007219258.1:0-662 GCF_000164805.1 Carlito syrichta | reverse complement strand
AAAATTAGCTGGGCATGGAAAGTGCACACCTGTAGTTCCAGTTACTTGGAAAGGCTGAGGCAGAAGAATAGCCTAAGCTCAGTAGGTTGAGGCTGTGGTGGCCATGAGTGTGCCACTGCACTCCAGACTGGGTGAGAGTAAAACTCTGACACACACACACCCACACACACACAAAAATCAGTTTGGCCAGGCACGGTGGCTCACACATGTAGTCCCATCACTTTTGGAGGCCAAGAAGGGCGAGTCACTTGAGGTCAGGAGTTTGAGACCAGCCTGTACAATGTAGTGGGACACCACCTCTACAAAAAATGTAAAAATTAGCCAGGTGTGATGGTACGTGCCTTTAGTCCTAGCTATTTGGAAGGCTGAGGGGGAAGCTCAGACAAGTTCAAGGCCACCATGAGCTACGATCATGCCAGCCTAGGTGACAGAGTTAGACCCTGACTCAAAAAAAATTAGTAAGGGAAGAATAATATGAATATAGTACAGGCAGGTGTTTGGGGCTCTGTGAAAAAGAATTCATCCTTTTCTGAACGTAAATAAAAGCTCATTCATATGTAAAATTAATAGTTTTTCTTCCCTAAAAAGGTTCTCAACACTGACACTGAAACATCAGTGAAGATGAAAGTTAAACTGGAGAGAGTAACTAACTACAAACACTT
>NW_007219257.1:0-779 GCF_000164805.1 Carlito syrichta | reverse complement strand
CTTTTGGAGGCCAAGAAGGGCGAGTCACTTGAGGCCAGGAGTTTGAGACCAGCCTGTACAATGTAGTGGGACACCACCTCTACAAAAAATGTAAAAATTAGCCAGGTGTGATGGTACGTGCCTTTAGTCCTAGCTACTTGGAAGGCTGAGGGGGAAGCTCAGACAAGTTCAAGGCCACCATGAGCTACGATCATGCTAGCCTAGGTGACAGAGTTAGACCCTGACTCAAAAAAAGTTAGTAAGGGAAGAATAATATGAATATAGTACAGGCAGGTGTTTGGGGCTCTGTGAAAAAGAATTCATCCTTTTCTGAACGTAAATAAAAGCTCATTCATATGTAAAATTAATAGTTTTTCTTCCCTAAAAAGGTTCTCAACACTGACACTGAAACATCAGTGAAGATGAAAGTTAAACTGGAGAGAGTAACTAACTACAAACACTTCCTACCAAAAAACTAAAAACACAAATAGGTCAGTTAACAGAAGTACTGAAAAGAGGATTCAAAAATGTAATTAATTACCTTCTAGTCCTATGGATGGCAGGTGCCGTGGTGTTGGCATGGAGTGGTAGACCAGGAAGCAGGCCAGCATGCTCAGCTGAGACTCCTCAAAGGGCTGCCCGCTGAGGTAGGCATGCACATACATATCACCCCCAGCTAAGCGAGAAACACAAATGGACTGAACCAACTGATGACAGAATGGAGAGGCACAAGAAATACCTTACTTGTATTACTTTTTCATCAAGAACTTACCAAGCACTTAGTACATATCAGGCCAGTA
>NW_007219256.1:0-5771 GCF_000164805.1 Carlito syrichta | reverse complement strand
CTGGGGACAACTGGGGGAGTCATGGATAAGGCTACAAAATGTCCAGGTGAGTGTGAATCCTGGTTGGGGCTTTGCAGCATCAGGCCAGCCCTATCCTCTGCAGCAGCCTCCTGGGCTGGGTGGGCATGAGGAGGCTCTACCACAGCCTGTTTTAGAGTTTCTTCATGCATATTAGCACACTAAGGGCTCTGAGAACTCCCAGGGTAAAAGTGTTTGTATCCAAACTCTCCAAATGCATTTCATCATGGAATCAAGTACTAGGTAACACAAGGTCACAACTTGCATATCAATTTTTTTTAAGGAAGATTCTTGGTAATAACATCTGCAGGGTTTTGATCTAACATGAAAATTTTAAACATAAATACAGGAAACATACCGAGAGCATACTTTCGCAAAAGGGACTGTCACCATGATGGTTTTTGGAAGGAAAGAGGTAGACACATTCCAATATTCCCTCATACATTATGTGTGTTCTCCTCCCACAGGAAACAAGCTACGCTGAGCTGGGCCTTGAAAGCTGTGCTCAGGGTCTAGCTTCTCAGGGGCAGCAGCTCCCAGGGCTCTCTGGTCTCTGAAATAATAAGATCCCTAGAAACACAATGGAACAAGCACACATATAGAAATCCAAGGAGGGACATAACAGATGATGTATTCATAGAAAACAGTCACCTCTCTGGCATCACCCTCTTTAGAATGCACCTTTTTTTGGTTTAATATTCAGCTTTGAATTTAGTGGAATCGGGGAGTCCTCTAGTGAAATGCATACAGACCCTTTGCCTAGGTAGACGAGTGTCTCAGACTAATCGTGTGAATGTCCTGGACACCATGGGCTGTGCCGGGGCCCATTCTGATCCTAGGAAAAAAAGTAAAGGGTAGAGAGAAGAGAGTAGGTGAAGAAAATGTGCTGTGAGATAAACTGAGTTTGGCACAAAGTTTAATTCACCTGTAGGCTTCTTTTCTGAGGGCCAAGAGCCACTAAATGTCAGAAATCTGAAAATCCCAAAGACAAGCAACAGTTTTAGGGTCCCCTGTGGGTCTTATAACCTGCAAGCAGTGAGCAGTGCCAGCCAACCTGCCAGGCTCCCTCTGCCAAGTGCCAGATGTGGCACAGGAGCTTGCCTTCCACTCTGCCCTGATCTCACTTTCTTTTCTTGTAGCTCCCGCCCACTCCTCCATCTCCTCCCCATCCCCTCACCCAACAAAGAAGCACATGTTCCCAGCTGCAGACAGGCAGCATCTGCCTCCAGCTTTTCTCAGGCCTGTAAGACAGAGGGCCAGGGGTGAGCCCAGCCAGAGTAGCCTGTGCCTGGGTGCCACACCAGCCCAGTGGAATACTGGCCCCCAGTCTTCACGTGGTGTCAACCAATAGTGGCCCCTGACCCTCGGATATCCAGTGAAAGGTCTAGCAGCAGCTCAGAGGGAGCACCAAAGGGGGCCACTTGACCTCTAGAGCAGGAGCCTCAACAAAGCCTGAGGATGGGAAAAGAGAGAAAGGATAGAAAGCCCAGAACACAGCCTGGACCACCGAAGAGGAGGACCACGAAGGAAGAGGCCAAGTCAACAAGAAGATGGCAAGGAAAGGAGGAGGAGGTGGGAAGGAGAAAAGCGAACGAGGAGAGAAGAGCAGATGGGCCTCTTCCAGACAAACAGTCTCTCAGGGCTCTGAACACCGAGCCCCTCCTGGGCAACCCACTAGGTCTTCCAGTGAAGCCTGACCCCATGATGAACCAAATGGGAAATCTGGCCATGGGCTAATGAAAGACATTGAGCACACTGGTGTGAAGATGTGAGGCTGCAACAACAGGAACGAGACGGGAGGGACGACAGGTAATCACACACTCTGCCAACACAGAATGCAGCTTGGACAATGAGAGGAGAGGGGAAGGAGAAAGGGTGGGCTGATGGGGGGGTAGGGGCAGGGGGAGGGGAGAGGGGTGCGTGGAGGTGGGGGGATGGGTATAGAGGGTGAAGGGAAGTTGGCATGAAGAAGATTCACTAAATCAAAAATACCGGCCATAGTAAATGTCAGAAGTAATGACTTTTTTCAAAAGAGGAAAAAAAGGCCGAATACAGACGTACAGCAACGAGAAGAGGTACGGGAACTATGATTATAAAATGAGATACAACTGAGATAGGTCATATCATCTGTGTTAATAAACCTAAATTTATTGCTAGAAAAGCTTTTTGGATCGATTCAAAAAGCAAGCACTACTTTCACACTCTCTGTGAGAGATTATACTTCCATGATTCAGAGGTGACAAAAACAGGGGGGTGGGATACCACGCAACACCCTCAACAAGGAGAGTAGCAGTTCTGGTTTGGATGCCAAGAGAAGGAAAATGCAGGCTCAAAATCCTGCAGGGAGATTTGGGTTCAGGGTGGGGGCTTCCAAACTTCAAAGCCCACAGGGCTAGTATTGGTGGCCACACATTCAAAGTGACCCAAGAAGCCTGGGCCTGTACAAGGTAGCTTGATTTGCTCAGTTATGTTTAGTTTCATAGGTGTTTTGGATGGGAAAATTTATTATAGAGCTTCTTGCAGGACAAATAACTGCTGTGACCAGATAGAAACCATCTGTCTCTTCACCTCTGTCTTCCTATGGTAATGACCGATCACACCACACCCAGCTTGTAGTCCCAGGTACTGGAGAGGCTGACACAGAAAGATCATCTGAGCTCAGGAAGTTGAGGCCGTGGTGAGCCATGACTGTGCCATTGCACTCCAGCCTGGGTGACACAGACCATGACTCACAAAAAGAAATTTCCAGCTGCAAATGATCACAGTCCTGTGATCTGTGAGGCCCAGTCCACGTTGCCCTGTAAGTTCAGGTTCAAGTGGGCTAAGCCACTGAATGGAAAACCCAGAACCAATATGACTGTATTTACATATTCCCATTCATGTATCAGCAACACAGTCCCTGGGAAGTCTGGCACAAATCATTCAGATTCCTCAGCTACAACATCCTGGGTTTGTACAAAAGCAAATGCATTCTTCCTTGACTCAATGAGTCTCCCGGCACTTTGAGGGAGAAATCCGGCGGGGGGGGGGCGGTGCTAGGAGGATTCACCACTTCTGCTGCAGCCTATGGTTTGCTATGACCCAAGAAAGTCCCATTTCATTTTCTGACAAGTGATGCTCTGGCTCTCCTTTTTTAGTCTCAGCCATGAGCAATGAGAGAACCACCAAACGAAATTACTGCATCCACGTCAGGGAACAAAACTAGGCTTAAGCCAAAAAGCTATTACCCAAGTGTCATCTTAGAGTGAACTGGAGAACCCAGGCTGTTATCAAGAACACAAGCATTAGGAAAATTCTTTGCAGAACAAAGGGAAGAACCTTCTTGTTTGGGGCCAGGTCCCAGGTCCCCACAGAATCTGGCCCAATGGTGTGGACGGCAGTTCGTTGGGCTGTTGTGTCTCCCTCGTGGCTCCCCTTCCTTCTCCCTGGTTCCCCTACTCCTTCCCTCCCTCATCTCTCCTCTCAATAGCTCTCCCTTCTTCCTCCTCTGTGGCCCCTTCCTCCCTCCCCACTTCCACCACTTGAGACCACAGACCGGCCCCGAGGACTGATTTGCAGATTTTTCTGGCCTGTACCTCTTTCCATCTCAGTGCCTATTGTACTAGAAATGTGGCCTGTTTTATGGAACGGTTTGTGTTTGGTTTTCAAGTTGCGATTTGGCTGGGTGCAGTGGCTCACACCTGTAATCCTAGCACTAGGAGAGACCAAGGCAGGAGAACTGCTTGAGCCCAGGAGTTCAAGGCCACCCTGGGCAATACAGTGACACCTCATCTCTACAAAAATAGAATTAAATTAAATTAGAAAGTTAGCTGCGGATGGTGGCATGTGCCTATAGTCCCAGCTCGAGAAGCTGAGGCAGAAAGATCACCTGAGCCCAGGAGATCGAGGATGCTGTGAGCCATGACCATGCACTGCACTCCAGCCTGGGCAACAGTAAGACCCAAACTCAAGAAAACGCACTTTGTTCTAGTGGAGGGAAGAGTGAGCTTTCCTGCCCTTGCACTTACCCTGTGTGTGTCTGGCCTAGAGCCCTGATGTTAGACAGGGTCTGTGGATATCCTGCTTCTCAGCTTGTGTTAGAGGGAGCCCTGGGTTCTGGCTTTGCCCCACCTGTTGGGCAAGGACTTTGGTATCTCCAGATGTTGCCTGCCCTGCATCCACTTCCCCTTTACAGGCTGAGTCACTGAGCCCAGCTAAGAGGCAGCAATTTTAAAATGATGTAAATAATTAAGGGTGCTTAAAATTCATTATATTTTATTATTCAGTTTATTGGACAACTTTTGTATCTGTTTCTATACTCAGAAAAATACAGTCAGGTGCTAATATTACTTAATTTTTAAAACTCGATAAAAAAGTCATATAAAAAATTAGGTACATGTTAAATATAAAATAAGAAAGTAAGATTATACATGACTTAAAATAACCAACTAAAAGCAAAAAATAAAGAAAAATCACGTCAATAAAAAAATTAGGCCAGGCACAGTGGCTCATACCTGCAATCTCTGCACTTTGGGAGACTGAGGTGAGAGCACTGCCTGAGCTCATGGGTTCTAGACCAGCCTGAGCAACATGGCAAAACCTTGTCTCTACAATAAATTTAAAATAAAAATTAGCTGGGCATGGAAGTGCACACCTGTAGTTCCAGTTACTTGGAAGGCTGAGGCAGAAGAATAGCCTAAGCTCAGTAGGTTGAGGCTGTGGTGGCCATGAGTGTGCCACTGCACTCCAGCCTGGGTGAGAGTGAAACTCTGACACACACACACACCCACACACACACAAAAATCAGTTTGGCCAGGCACGGTGGCTCACACATGTAGTCCCATCACTTTTGGAGGCCAAGAAGGGCGAGTCACTTGAGGCCAGGAGTTTGAGACCAGCCTGTACAATGTAGTGGGACACCACCTCTACAAAAAATGTAAAAATTAGCCAGGTGTGATGGTACGTGCCTTTAGTCCTAGCTACTTGGAAGGCTGAGGGGGAAGCTCAGACAAGTTCAAGGCCACCATGAGCTACGATCATGCTAGCCTAGGTGACAGAGTTAGACCCTGACTCAAAAAAAGTTAGTAAGGGAAGAATAATATGAATATAGTACAGGCAGGTGTTTGGGGCTCTGTGAAAAAGAATTCATCCTTTTCTGAACGTAAATAAAAGCTCATTCATATGTAAAATTAATAGTTTTTCTTCCCTAAAAAGGTTCTCAACACTGACACTGAAACATCAGTGAAGATGAAAGTTAAACTGGAGAGAGTAACTAACTACAAACACTTCCTACCAAAAAACTAAAAACACAAATAGGTCAGTTAACAGAAGTACTGAAAAGAGGATTCAAAAATGTAATTAATTACCTTCTAGTCCTATGGATGGCAGGTGCCGTGGTGTTGGCATGGAGTGGTAGACCAGGAAGCAGGCCAGCATGCTCAGCTGAGACTCCTCAAAGGGCTGCCCGCTGAGGTAGGCATGCACATACATATCACCCCCAGCTAAGCGAGAAACACAAATGGACTGAACCAACTGATGACAGAATGGAGAGGCACAAGAAATACCTTACTTGTATTACTTTTTCATCAAGAACTTACCAAGCACTTAGTACATATCAGGCCAGTACGATACTGAGTATTGAGGCTATTATGGTGAACTAGACTGAGTGCCTGTCATTGTAGTTTAGAGTGTTGTGAAGGAAGCAATATTACACAGATAATGACACACACAAATGCATAATTACAAACTGGGGTCAGTGTCACAAAGGTGCACTG
>NW_007219255.1:0-739 GCF_000164805.1 Carlito syrichta | reverse complement strand
GACTGAACCAACTGATGACAGAATGGAGAGGCACAAGAAATACTTTACTTGTATTACTTTTTCATCAAGAACTTACCAAGCACTTAGTACATATCAGGCCAGTACGATACTGAGTATTGAGGCTATTATGGTGAACTAGACTGAGTGCCTGTCATTGTAGTTTAGAGTGTTGTGAAGGAAGCAATATTACACAGATAATGACACACACAAATGCATAATTACAAACTGGGGTCAGTGTCACAAAGGTGCACTGGTCACTGTGGCTGTCGCCCCCAGATACCCATTTTATCACCTTTCCCTAACATTTGAGGGACTAACTTCAGCTGTAGAACTAGATCCTCAGTAGTCGTCTTGGCCAAAGGGTCTCAAACTTGAATGGGTATCAGAAGCACCTGGAAGGCTTGTTAAAACACAGCCAGGTGGGCCCCTCTGCAGCGTTTCTGATTCAGTAGGTCTGGGGTGGGGCCAAAACAACTGCATTTCTAACACATTCCCAGGTGCTGCTGCTGTTGCTGCTGCTGCTCCTGCTGCTGCTGCTCCAATACACACACTTGGAGAACCACGGGTCTTGGGCAAGCAAGGCAGCCCCATCCCCCTGACACAGTTAGTTCAGGGAAACACAGACCTAAGAAACATTTGTCTCTCTGCCACAGGGATGGATTGAGGAATGTGCGTGAGATACAGCTTGAGCCAAAGACATGAGGAGATGCTTGATGACATGATTGCAAGAGGTATCTGG
>NW_007219254.1:0-4356 GCF_000164805.1 Carlito syrichta | reverse complement strand
ATGACACACACAAATGCATAATTACAAACTGGGGTCAGTGTCACAAAGGTGCACTGGTCACTGTGGCTGTCGCCCCCAGATACCCATTTTATCACCTTTCCCTAACATTTGAGGGACTAACTTCAGCTGTAGAACTAGATCCTCAGTAGTCGTCTTGGCCAAAGGGTCTCAAACTTGAATGGGTATCAGAAGCACCTGGAAGGCTTGTTAAAACACAGCCAGGTGGGCCCCTCTGCAGCGTTTCTGATTCAGTAGGTCTGGGGTGGGGCCAAAACAACTGCATTTCTAACACATTCCCAGGTGCTGCTGCTGCTGCTGCTGCTGCTCCTGCTGCTGCTGCTCCAATACACACACTTGGAGAACCACGGGTCTTGGGCAAGCAAGGCAGCCCCATCCCCCTGACACAGTTAGTTCAGGGAAACACAGACCTAAGAAACATTTGTCTCTCTGCCACAGGGATGGATTGAGGAATGTGCGTGAGATACAGCTTGAGCCAAAGACATGAGGAGATGCTTGATGACATGATTGCAAGAGGTATCTGGGAAACAGATTTCATCATTCTCATGGCAAAGTTTCTAGAAGCAGCTCTATTCTCCCTCCGGGCACCATGCAAAGCATGAGGTGAAGAACTGCTAGAGACATTTTATTTATGTGCATTTATGAGAAATAAGCACTCAGGATAAAGTTGTGGCACAGAATGTAACTAATGAAACCTCAGAGAAGTGGAGTTGAAGCTACAGGAGCAAGATGATACTTAAGCCTGCCTTACCTGTGAACTTATTATTTAAGGACAAGAACATTTTGACAGAGAAAGAGAAATTGAGAAAGAGAGAATATGGGTATGTGTGAGCAAGCTCACACTAAAGATGAAGGAAGCTGCCAGAGGAAGAGGGGTCTAGAATGCCTATGAGAAAGGGCATTTAAAGTGAGGCTTCATGGTTAAGCAGGAGTTGGGCAGATGAAGAAAGAGAGAAAACAGCACATTTCAATAGCCTTATGGTAAAAAGGAGCTCAGTGCTTCTGGGGGAATTGGAAGGGGCCTAGGTGGTTGAAGCAAAGTTTATGAGGAAAAAGTGGTAAAAAAAAAAAAAAAAAAAAAAAGAGGCTATAGAAGGGAGCAGATGCCTTGCAGGTCGTGCAAGTTCTGGTGCACACACTAAGGATTCTTTTCACAATTGAATCAGACACCTTGGAAAAGTTTTGAGCAGGAGTGTTAGAGGAGCTTATTTTTTAAAGCGCACTCTGTCAGCTGACTAGAGATAATTAGAAAGGAGAGGAGAATAAAAACTATTTAGGAAGCTATAACAGTGATTCATGCACAAAACAACAGTAGAAGTAATAAAATGTGGACAGATTCACGGAATATTTATGAGTTAGAGCTGAAAAAGACTTTTGGTAATGGACTGGCTATTGCAGAGGAGGAGAGAGGGGAAGGAGAGGAAGGAACAAGGAACAAGGTTGACTCCCAAATGGTAAGTAAAGGAATGAGAATGAAGTAGTGACAAATACTAAAACATAATTAAAAAAAAAAAACAAATTGGGATAATGTGCTGTCAGAGAAGTCAAGGAAGTCCATTTAAAGAAGAAAGAACCCGTTAAGAATCTCGATATTAATGAGATAGAGTGAGATGAAAACTAGAGTTCACTGAACACGACATTGAGGATGTCAGTCTACTGGGAGGTGGAAACTTCAAGGGCATGGCAAGGCAGCAGAGGGAGACAGATTCAAGGAAGCAAAAAGAGATACATCTTTGAAGAGCTCCTCATGAAGGAGCAGGTGACTCATGGTTTCTCTTCAATGACGTTCTTGTGCCTGCTAGCTTATTTTACTGATTCTCTCACCTGTTTTGGTTTTCCGTTTCATTGGTTTCTGCTTTTACTTGCTTGCTCTGGGTTTATTTTACTTTTCTTTCTCTAGTTTTTTGAGGTAAGGACTTAATTATTGATTTGAGATGGTTCCTCTTTTATATTATAAGCATTTCGTGCTATAAATGCCCCTCCACACACTGCTTTAGCAGGAAGACTTACACTGCCTGATTTCAAAATTGACTCTGACCAGTAATTAAGCCAGTGTGTCACTGGCACAAGAACAGACAACTAGATCAACAGAACCAATTCCAGACAGACACAAAGGTGTAGTCAACTGATCTTTAACAAAGAACCTAACACAAGTAAATCAGATAGATATGTCTTTTCCACAAATCATAAATGGTGCAGAAAAAACTATATATCTACATTTTAAAAAAGAATCTCAATTCTTACCTCACACCACACAAAAAATTAATCTGAGATAAATCACAAACTAAATGTAAAAGCTTAAACCGTAAAGCTTTTTAAGAGAAAACATTTTTTAAAAAATCTTTATGACTTGAGGTAGGAATGATTTCTTAGCACACAGAAAGCAATAAACATTTTTTAATATTAATATTAGAAGTGGGCACAACTGTTCACAATAGTAAAAATATGGAACCAACTAGGCTGCCCATTGAAACTGGACTGGATAAAAAAAAAAATTGTGGTACATATACACAATGGAGTATTATGCAGCCATAAAGAAGGACAAACGTATGGTCCACAACAACTTGGACCAATTTAGCATCTATAATACTAATGATCTACCACAGAAACAGAGAACAGAGTACCATATGTCCTCACTCGTAAGTGGGTCTTGAGCAATTATCATAACACTGTAAGAAAGGGACTGGCAGTAGTGGGTAACTGCAGGGGAGGGGGGAGTGGAACTGGCAGTTGAGGGAAACTGCCAGGGGAGGGGGCACACCTCATCAACAAGGGTACCTGCATAACGAACATTTGTACACCTAACCCGGAATTGTACCCCACATCATTAACATAAAAAAAATTAAAGTTAATAAAAAAAGAAATGGGCAGATGTAGGAGAATTGCTTGAGGTCAAGTGTTGAGATGGCCTAGGCAACATAATGAGACACTCATACAAAAATAAAAATAAATTAGCCATGCCTGGTGATGTATGCCTGTATATCCTCCCTGCTGCTCGAGAGGCTGAGGTGGGAGAATCATTTGACTCCAGGAGTTCAAGGTTACAGTGAGCTGGATTGTGCCACTGTACTCCAGGCCCAGGCAAGAAAGTGAGACCCTATAACTAAAAAAAGAAAAAAAAAGGATAAATTAGACTTCATTAAAATCTACAACCTCTGGCTCAACTTGTAATCCCAGCACTTTGGGAGGCTGAGGTAAATGAACTGCCTGACCCCGCAGGTTTGAGACCTGCCCGGGCAACTTGGCGAGACCTCATCTCTACAATAAATGAGAAATTAGTTGGGCGTGGTAGCACGCGCCTGTAGTTCCCGCTACTCGGAAAGCTGAGGCGGGAGAATCACTGGAGTCCAGAAGGTCAAGGTTGCGGTGGCCAGGTGTGTGCCACTGCACTCTAGTAGGGGCCACAGAGTGAGACTCCAAATCAAAAAAGAAAAAAAGCTACAACTTCTGTTAATGAAACAGCCTTAAGAAAATGAATAGGCAGGGCATATAGTAGGAGAAAATATTTTCAGACATATCTGACAAAGAACTTGTGGTCAGACAACCAATTTTAAAAATGAATAACAACTTTTAAGAGATACTCCACAAAGGAATATGAATAGCCAATAAGCACACACAAAAGCAGTTAATAAATATTATTATTAGTCATCAAGGAAACGCAAGTTAAAGCTACAATGACACACCGATCTATTCCCTAGACTGTTTAAAGTTAAAAAAAAACAATACCACAAATGGCCCTGCCTCCCATTGCAGGTGGAAAAGTACAAGAGCGCAATTTAGAAAATAAGTGTGGCAGGGGTAAAGGCACAGATGATACAAGTGTGGCAGGGGTATGGTAGGGGTGCGGGTACAGATAGATGATACAAGAATGTCAGGATGCTGACAATGACTGAAACTCAGTGATATGGTTTACTATACTACTCTGTATACTTTATGTGTCTTTTAAATTTCCAAAAGTAAAATATTTAGAAGTAATAAAACTTTTTTAACTTCTTAAATTCAAAACCCACTTCTTTGCCTAATATTATAATTTAATTGAGGTGATATACATAAAACATCTGCACAGTATGATAAATCTGCCACCTTTTCCGAATTAGTGAGTATAATTTGGATTATTAGTGAGTAATCCTAAAAGCCCACAACCACATTTGTGACATTAGGGACACACAAACATGAATGACACCTTCCAATGCACACATACAGGTTCTACATTCTCATTATTTGCTGTTCTCTGCCCAAAGCCAACTGCTAGTACTTGTGAAAGGAAAGACCATATATATTTTTTTTCTTTTTTAGTTTTCCCTTTTCCTCTGGATAACAGATCATATATTAGCTGGG
>NW_007219253.1:0-677 GCF_000164805.1 Carlito syrichta | reverse complement strand
TACCCATTTTATCACCTTTCCCTAACATTTGAGGGACTAACTTCAGCTGTAGAACTAGATCCTCAGTAGTCGTCTTGGCCAAAGGGTCTCAAACTTGAATGGGTATCAGAAGCACCTGGAAGGCTTGTTAAAACACAGCCAGGTGGGCCCCTCTGCAGCGTTTCTGATTCAGTAGGTCTGGGGTGGGGCCAAAACAACTGCATTTCTAACACATTCCCAGGTGCTGCTGCTGCTGCTGCTGCTGCTCCTGCTGCTGCTGCTCCAATACACACACTTGGAGAACCACGGGTCTTGGGCAAGCAAGGCAGCCCCATCCCCCTGACACAGTTAGTTCAGGGAAACACAGACCTAAGAAACATTTGTCTCTCTGCCACAGGGATGGATTGAGGAATGTGCGTGAGATACAGCTTGAGCCAAAGACATGAGGAGATGCTTGATGACATGATTGCAAGAGGTATCTGGGAAACAGATTTCATCATTCTCATGGCAAAGTTTCTAGAAGCAGCTCTATTCTCCCTCCGGGCACCATGCAAAGCATGAGGTGAAGAACTGCTAGAGACATTTTATTTATGTGCATTTATGAGAAATAAGCACTCAGGATAAAGTTGTGGCACAGAATGTAACTAATGAAACCTCAGAGAAGTGGAGTTGAAGCTACAGGAGCAAGATGATACTTA
>NW_007219252.1:0-554 GCF_000164805.1 Carlito syrichta | reverse complement strand
TTGATTATTTCAGGCTCCAAATTCTTTAGAGCCCCTGATGACCACCATCCTGGGTCCATGACCCCTACTTTTGGAGCTGCACACCCGTCTCTCACATCTCCCCCACTTCTGGGCACTTGTCTGCTCCCCCTTCCTCTGTACTCAGTCTCTGTTTCAGCCTCTGCTGGGTCTCAGCCATTTTTTAAAAACACCAAATCTTCTTGTATTTTGCAAACTGCCAAGCTCAGTTGGGGTCAGTTGGAAGCCATCTTAGAGAGAGGAGGTGGAGATTTGGCTTTTCCACAGCACCCCACACCCAACACTGAAAGCTACAACTGCCCACCCAGACCCCTTTTTCAGAGAAAGCTTTCCAAATCTCTTTGGGCTGGACACTGGACTCTGGCAAGCACAGATCCTCCCTCAGTAAGTCGCTATGCTCAGTCCCTAGACAACACCCCAAACTGACCTGCATTCTCCACCCTTCACCCAGGTTGATGTCAAGAAAGCTTCCTCTGCTCAAACTCCCTTCCTCTCTTGACAAGCTTTCTGCCTGCAGTTCCATGTCTGCTTGGGTC
>NW_007219251.1:0-615 GCF_000164805.1 Carlito syrichta | reverse complement strand
CTATCACACTCAACTAATTTGTGATTTATTGTAGAGACAAGGTCTCACCAAGTTGCCCGGGCTGGTCTTGAACCTGCAGGCTCAGGCAATTCACTCTCCTCAGCCTCCCAAAGTGCTGGGACTTCAGTGGAGCCAAGAAGAGTTTTTTGAAGAACTCTATAGTCATAAGTTGACTTCATTGAAACTGACATTTAGGCTACATATGTATTGCTTTAAGGCCTCTATTTCCACCCCTGTAAAACCTCTACAGTCAACTGAATTGTTTCTCCTTTTACTTCTGTCTGTCGCTCCTTCTCTTACTTCCCTCAATGCTTCATGAGGAGACCTAAGAAAAAAATTGTCTAACATTCTGGGATACCTTTAAAAAACAGAGAGGGTACTACAGATTCCTCCTTTGAAAGGAAATTCTGTTTTTCCTCATGGAAACCCAAGAGTTGGAAGTGGACATGTTTCTCTCAGGTCTCTACTCTCTTTTGTGCTGCTATGACTTCATCTCTTTGGCTTTAGGAGAGTACCAGAGATTACTTAGCACTGTGAGAGGATTTGACCTTGGTGAGTAATGGCTGTGCTTCCCATTACATCTGCTACAGTGTTGCAGATGATTGACACTACATC
>NW_007219250.1:0-742 GCF_000164805.1 Carlito syrichta | reverse complement strand
GTTTTTTGAAGAACTCTATAGTCATAAGTTGACTTCATTGAAACTGACATTTAGGCTACATATGTATTGCTTTAAGGCCTCTATTTCCCCCCCTGTAAAACCTCTACAGTCAACTGAATTGTTTCTCCTTTTACTTCTGTCTGTCGCTCCTTCTCTTACTTCCCTCAATGCTTCATGAGGAGACCTAAGAAAAAAATTGTCTAACATTCTGGGATACCTTTAAAAAACAGAGAGGGTACTACAGATTCCTCCTTTGAAAGGAAATTCTGTTTTTCCTCATGGAAACCCAAGAGTTGGAAGTGGACATGTTTCTCTCAGGTCTCTACTCTCTTTTGTGCTGCTATGACTTCATCTCTTTGGCTTTAGGAGAGTACCAGAGATTACTTAGCACTGTGAGAGGATTTGACCTTGGTGAGTAATGGCTGTGCTTCCCATTACATCTGCTACAGTGTTGCAGATGATTGACACTACATCAGCTACAGTGTTGCAGATGATTGACAGCAGTTGTTTACAGGAAATGGTTGCTAGCACAAGGGACTTTGATTCACATAATTGTGTTTAGGTCTAAGTTCAGTGACTATGAGATGTAAATATTCTTTGTTTATATGCCTACTCATTTTAATATCAAAAGAATGTCAAATCTGTGACATTAACAGACCAGTATGTGTAGCTTTATGTCTGTCTCCCAATGCATTGCCACACATCACAGGAGTCTGTAGAACTCAGTTACACATACATGATG
>NW_007219249.1:0-3909 GCF_000164805.1 Carlito syrichta | reverse complement strand
GACGTAGCTCTCAGTGACTCTATGCTTTTGCCCAGGCCCTTTCCTGTAAACAGACTTTTACAAATCAGGTGATGACTAAACATCCCTAGGTGGCAGGAATCATGAAGGTCCTTGATTACCCTCCATATGAGACCTTGAGACAAATGTAGGGTGGTTCCTAACTGATACCAACCAGTGGGGCTCATAGAGTATCCATGGGCAAGAGCTCTCTTGGCCTCATCTGAAGCATATTGAGGCTTAGGAAGATTGTGAGGAACAGAAGGAAACAAGAGGGTCACCATTTGAAAGCCCTCCATTGACACTCTTCAGACTTTCTTGTCTACCTTTTGATTTCCTCAGGAGACTTCCTCTGTCCCCCTCTGATGTTCTTTGCAGCACACTACCGCCACCTTCTGGAGAAGATGTACAGCCTCCAACAGGATTTGAGATCCATATTTAACAACACCATGTTTACCTATGAGATAATCTTTGAACTTTTCAGATGGTAGCAAGGGCATGCAGAACTAAAAAGGCATAGTTTTAATCTATATATATGGTTAGCCTTTTTCCTAGCTCTAGTGCCCAGGGCTATTAACTCTCAGAGTTGAACTGAGGTTCCCAGAGGCAATGCTATTGCCTCCACTTGGTGGGTCATTGATACCATATCATATTCCATCATTCATTGACCATTCTGGATAAAGTTGCTTCCACCCATAAGCCAGACTTCATCAGGGTCCTAAGATTTAAAGCCTACAGTACGTAGAGAGCTCTAAGAAGACCCATAGTTGTTTCCAGGTCATTGGAATAGGCAGTTGAGTTATAGTCTGAATTCTCTCTGAGAAGAGCCTTTGCTCTTCAATTTTTAGAATTACTCCCAGATAAGTTATCTCTCAGAAGACTAAATGCACCTTAAGCCTTGAGAACATACATCCTCTTTCTTCTTAGAAATTAAAGGTTTTGGAAGCGTGCTGGCAGGCTAGCTCCCGAGTAGAAGAGCAGATGATTAAATCATTCATATCCTGAATACCTGTTTCCCTCAGATCCTCCAGATCCCAAGTGAGAGCCTGGCTGCATAAGCAAGGGCTGTCCCAGAAACTGGGACAGGACCATCCAGGTCACCTGCTGTCCAATTTTTCCTCCATGATCCTATTCAAGGGTGAACAAAAACTAAAAGGTGGGATATAAGAGGATGCAGAAAAATGTATCCTTCAGATTCAAAACTGAAAACCACTGAGTGTCTGAGACTAGGTCCAGGGATTACATAGGGGTTTAGGACTATGGGATGTAGAGGTGCTACAGCCTCATTGATAGCCCTTAGATGATAGGCCAACCTGTATACCACATTTGGCTTTTTTTATAGGAAGAATAGGGATGTTACAGGGCAAGTTACAAGGGTCTAGCAGGTCATGTTTGATAAATTTGTCAATACAGGTTTGAAGGTCAACCCAAGCTTCTGGCAGAACTGGATATTGTTTCCTATGAGACAAGAAAGTAGGGACCTTTGATTTGACTATGACTGGCATTGTCACTCATGCTGGATCAGGGATGCTATTGGCCCAGACTCTAGGATTAACCTGGAGGTGACTAGGAACACAAGGAGTTTTGTCTGGCTTTGTTTCAGTGGGAACCATCATGAGAGGGAAAATAAGCAATTAATTTCATCCCCAAACTATACAAGTTTCCAGCTTGAATAACACATCTCTTCCCAGCAAGGGATTAGGACATTCAGTCATTACTAGAAATGAGTGGGAAGAAAGAATGCCCTCTCCAAAGGCCCCATGGAGAAATGTGGTTGTGAATCACCTAGTTACTGGGATTCCATTCACCCCACAACTTGACAAGAATTTGAGGAAAGAAGTTGGGAGAGAGTCTAATACAGAATAGGAGGTTTCTGAATCTCAAAGGAAATTTATGGTTTTGCCTGCCCCTTCCAAGGCAGCCGTGGGCTTTGTCCCTTCAATAGTGATTGTCTTATGGGGAACCAGCTGAAGCCTCCCCAGTTTACTACCAACAGATTTGGGCTATCCAAACCAAAGTTCCTTCAACCCTCGGGGAAGTCTGCCTTCCAGTGGCCAAACTTCCCACAGTTAGGGCATAGAGTTGGAGAAGGAGTCTTATACTTGGGACATTCCTTTTTTAGTAATGTGGTTGTCCACGGTTATAGTATTTACCTAGTAGAGTCAGTCTGGTGTCTTTTGGGACTTTCATGGGTCACTAGGAAATGGCAAACGAGTCTGCAAAGAAACCGATAGTTGTGCCGGTGATACCTGTGTTTTTCCTACTCCTGTTCTCCTTTAGCCAATTTGTTTTTTCCTTTGCCTCCCTATGTGTGACAACATATAGACATGGAGGCAGTGAAGAGTTTATCTAAGGAGACCTCTGGTTTATGGATTAGCTTTTGCAACTTTTTGTTTAGTTTAGCTTTTCTTTTCAAAATTTTTTATTTTAAATATGTGGGGTACAATTCAGGGTTAGGTATACAAATGTTCCTTATGCAGGTACCCTTGTTGATGAGGTGTGCCCCCTCTTCCCTGTCAGTTTCCCACTACTGCCAATCCCACTCACACCCTCTCCTGGCAGTTTTCCAGTACTGTCAATCCCTTTCTTATAGTACTATGATAGTTCTTCAAGGTTTGTTTATGAGTGAGAACATGTTATACTCGGATTTCTGTTTCTGTGAATGATCACCCAGTATTATAGCCTCTAAGTCCATCCAAGTTGCTGTGAAGTTCATAGTTTTTCCTTCTTTATGGCTGCATAATATTCCATCATGTATAGTTTATTTTTTAATGTCTGAGGACAACTGCATGAGAACTCAGTCTTTAAGGATTAACTTTCTTTCATAGGAATTAGGATCTACATTGATGTGTTTGGCCAAAGTCTTCCTCAGGTGCTAATAAGCACCACTGATGTATTGAAAAGAGAAAACTACAGGCTCAGACCTATCACTCAGTAATTTTAAAAAGTGTGAGACTTTGAGTGGATGTTCATCTTTTGCATCCAAAGTACACAAAAATCTGGAGACAGAGGACTTAATTGTGAGGAGACAAAACTTCAGTGGAGCTCTCAATCTTGGCAAATTTTCTTGCCTAAATCAGAGGAGTGGGATCCCAAGAATAGGGGTAGGGTGATCTAGTCCTAAATAGATGCACTTGAGAACCTTGAGTTCAAATTCCCTGGACCTACACAAGACCCACTCTTCTTGTTGGAAAATAAAGCTTAGGATAAATGAATGCCACATTCAGTGAAGAAGAGACAGCAGAACTGCAGATGTGGAACAAGAAACCAAAACATTCACAGAAGTTTGCATCTTGTAACAGGTCTTTTATGTCAGAAAACCCATCAGCCACCTTAGATCCTCAAGAGAGTCGGGAAGAACTGCACGGTGAAAAGGACACCAGTTGCACTGCAATCCAAGTAGTACCTGTCCTCCATAGACCACATCTGAAAAAAAAGAGATGATGTTGACTTCAGCACTCTACAACACCAAGGCACATGGATACCCTTGTTAATCCCCAACCTGCTTGGAAGGAACCTGCAACCATTTACTTGAGTAACTGTACACTAGGGAAAGAAGAACACTCAGATCATTCAGGAGCTATTGAACATGGGGTCCCAGTGGACATGAAACCCAGGGATTCAAAGCACAGCCACATCCTGTGCTAGAGTAAACCCAGGTGAAGGTCAGGAAATAAGTTTCTTACCACCTATGTCTCACACAGGACCCACTGGATCCGTGGAGACACCAAGGGTTATTTTCCCAAATCCAGATGTGTAAGAGTGAATATGTTTAGCATTTGGAAGAATCATCTCAGTGGTTCTTTGTCCTGTGAGGATTTTTCCTATTAAAATAGAAAAATCAAAATAAAAATATCTAAATCTATCTGCCCTTATCCTCGACAATTAAAAAAAATCAACAAAAGCAAATCT
>NW_007219248.1:0-4660 GCF_000164805.1 Carlito syrichta | reverse complement strand
TGATAAATGTTCAGGACCCACTTATGAGTGAGAACATGTGTTATTCAGTTCTTTGTTGCCATGATATATCACTGAGTATGATAAGACTCTAAATTCATCCAAGTTGTTGAGAAGTTCATAATTTTGTCCTTTATGACTGTGTAGTATTTCATTGGGTGTATGTACCACATTTCCCTTCATCCAGTGGTAGCATAACTTTTAAAAGCTTGCGAACTTAAGTAATGAGAGGGTCTTTAATGAAGAAGGACCTATTGTAAGTCATTTTAAATGGGCTAAGAAGGAGGGAGTCCTTTGGGGGTTGTTCTTACTCATAATAAGGCAAGTCATGGAGGTTTTCTGACAGGTATTTCTTAGATAGTCCTCAAGGTTTTGGCTTGCCCTTTTTACTGTTTCTGAGGATTAAGGCTTCCAGGAGGAATGAAAATAACATTTAATTTCTAGAGATTTTGCTGTTAATGGTGCCACCTGGGAGATGAATGAGGGCCCATTGTCACTTTGCAGTGATCAGGGCAGTCTGAATCAAGGAATTGTTTCCTGGAGTACGCCTTGTTGAGGTCCTTCAGTGTGGGTAGGGAAAATTTCAACCCATCTTGTGAAAAAATCAATAAATACCAGCAGGTACTTGAATCCATGACAATGGGGCAAGTAAGTATCGTCCAGCAGCTAGTCCTCACCTACACAGGTACATATATTGGATAGGCTGGACCAAGATAGGAAGTTTTCTTTCATGGGGCTTGATGAGGGCACAGGTGACGTAGCTCTCAGTGACTCTATGCTTTTGCCCAGGCCCTTTCCTGTAAACAGACTTTTACAAATCAGGTGATGACTAAACATCCCTAGGTGGCAGGAATCATGAAGGTCCTTGATTACCCTCCATATGAGACCTTGAGACAAATGTAGGGTGGTTCCTAACTGATACCAACCAGTGGGGCTCATAGAGTATCCATGGGCAAGAGCTCTCTTGGCCTCATCTGAAGCATATTGAGGCTTAGGAAGATTGTGAGGAACAGAAGGAAACAAGAGGGTCACCATTTGAAAGCCCTCCATTGACACTCTTCAGACTTTCTTGTCTACCTTTTGATTTCCTCAGGAGACTTCCTCTGTCCCCCTCTGATGTTCTTTGCAGCACACTACCGCCACCTTCTGGAGAAGATGTACAGCCTCCAACAGGATTTGAGATCCATATTTAACAACACCATGTTTACCTATGAGATAATCTTTGAACTTTTCAGATGGTAGCAAGGGCATGCAGAACTAAAAAGGCATAGTTTTAATCTATATATATGGTTAGCCTTTTTCCTAGCTCTAGTGCCCAGGGCTATTAACTCTCAGAGTTGAACTGAGGTTCCCAGAGGCAATGCTATTGCCTCCACTTGGTGGGTCATTGATACCATATCATATTCCATCATTCATTGACCATTCTGGATAAAGTTGCTTCCACCCATAAGCCAGACTTCATCAGGGTCCTAAGATTTAAAGCCTACAGTACGTAGAGAGCTCTAAGAAGACCCATAGTTGTTTCCAGGTCATTGGAATAGGCAGTTGAGTTATAGTCTGAATTCTCTCTGAGAAGAGCCTTTGCTCTTCAATTTTTAGAATTACTCCCAGATAAGTTATCTCTCAGAAGACTAAATGCACCTTAAGCCTTGAGAACATACATCCTCTTTCTTCTTAGAAATTAAAGGTTTTGGAAGCGTGCTGGCAGGCTAGCTCCCGAGTAGAAGAGCAGATGATTAAATCATTCATATCCTGAATACCTGTTTCCCTCAGATCCTCCAGATCCCAAGTGAGAGCCTGGCTGCATAAGCAAGGGCTGTCCCAGAAACTGGGACAGGACCATCCAGGTCACCTGCTGTCCAATTTTTCCTCCATGATCCTATTCAAGGGTGAACAAAAACTAAAAGGTGGGATATAAGAGGATGCAGAAAAATGTATCCTTCAGATTCAAAACTGAAAACCACTGAGTGTCTGAGACTAGGTCCAGGGATTACATAGGGGTTTAGGACTATGGGATGTAGAGGTGCTACAGCCTCATTGATAGCCCTTAGATGATAGGCCAACCTGTATACCACATTTGGCTTTTTTTATAGGAAGAATAGGGATGTTACAGGGCAAGTTACAAGGGTCTAGCAGGTCATGTTTGATAAATTTGTCAATACAGGTTTGAAGGTCAACCCAAGCTTCTGGCAGAACTGGATATTGTTTCCTATGAGACAAGAAAGTAGGGACCTTTGATTTGACTATGACTGGCATTGTCACTCATGCTGGATCAGGGATGCTATTGGCCCAGACTCTAGGATTAACCTGGAGGTGACTAGGAACACAAGGAGTTTTGTCTGGCTTTGTTTCAGTGGGAACCATCATGAGAGGGAAAATAAGCAATTAATTTCATCCCCAAACTATACAAGTTTCCAGCTTGAATAACACATCTCTTCCCAGCAAGGGATTAGGACATTCAGTCATTACTAGAAATGAGTGGGAAGAAAGAATGCCCTCTCCAAAGGCCCCATGGAGAAATGTGGTTGTGAATCACCTAGTTACTGGGATTCCATTCACCCCACAACTTGACAAGAATTTGAGGAAAGAAGTTGGGAGAGAGTCTAATACAGAATAGGAGGTTTCTGAATCTCAAAGGAAATTTATGGTTTTGCCTGCCCCTTCCAAGGCAGCCGTGGGCTTTGTCCCTTCAATAGTGATTGTCTTATGGGGAACCAGCTGAAGCCTCCCCAGTTTACTACCAACAGATTTGGGCTATCCAAACCAAAGTTCCTTCAACCCTCGGGGAAGTCTGCCTTCCAGTGGCCAAACTTCCCACAGTTAGGGCATAGAGTTGGAGAAGGAGTCTTATACTTGGGACATTCCTTTTTTAGTAATGTGGTTGTCCACGGTTATAGTATTTACCTAGTAGAGTCAGTCTGGTGTCTTTTGGGACTTTCATGGGTCACTAGGAAATGGCAAACGAGTCTGCAAAGAAACCGATAGTTGTGCCGGTGATACCTGTGTTTTTCCTACTCCTGTTCTCCTTTAGCCAATTTGTTTTTTCCTTTGCCTCCCTATGTGTGACAACATATAGACATGGAGGCAGTGAAGAGTTTATCTAAGGAGACCTCTGGTTTATGGATTAGCTTTTGCAACTTTTTGTTTAGTTTAGCTTTTCTTTTCAAAATTTTTTATTTTAAATATGTGGGGTACAATTCAGGGTTAGGTATACAAATGTTCCTTATGCAGGTACCCTTGTTGATGAGGTGTGCCCCCTCTTCCCTGTCAGTTTCCCACTACTGCCAATCCCACTCACACCCTCTCCTGGCAGTTTTCCAGTACTGTCAATCCCTTTCTTATAGTACTATGATAGTTCTTCAAGGTTTGTTTATGAGTGAGAACATGTTATACTCGGATTTCTGTTTCTGTGAATGATCACCCAGTATTATAGCCTCTAAGTCCATCCAAGTTGCTGTGAAGTTCATAGTTTTTCCTTCTTTATGGCTGCATAATATTCCATCATGTATAGTTTATTTTTTAATGTCTGAGGACAACTGCATGAGAACTCAGTCTTTAAGGATTAACTTTCTTTCATAGGAATTAGGATCTACATTGATGTGTTTGGCCAAAGTCTTCCTCAGGTGCTAATAAGCACCACTGATGTATTGAAAAGAGAAAACTACAGGCTCAGACCTATCACTCAGTAATTTTAAAAAGTGTGAGACTTTGAGTGGATGTTCATCTTTTGCATCCAAAGTACACAAAAATCTGGAGACAGAGGACTTAATTGTGAGGAGACAAAACTTCAGTGGAGCTCTCAATCTTGGCAAATTTTCTTGCCTAAATCAGAGGAGTGGGATCCCAAGAATAGGGGTAGGGTGATCTAGTCCTAAATAGATGCACTTGAGAACCTTGAGTTCAAATTCCCTGGACCTACACAAGACCCACTCTTCTTGTTGGAAAATAAAGCTTAGGATAAATGAATGCCACATTCAGTGAAGAAGAGACAGCAGAACTGCAGATGTGGAACAAGAAACCAAAACATTCACAGAAGTTTGCATCTTGTAACAGGTCTTTTATGTCAGAAAACCCATCAGCCACCTTAGATCCTCAAGAGAGTCGGGAAGAACTGCACGGTGAAAAGGACACCAGTTGCACTGCAATCCAAGTAGTACCTGTCCTCCATAGACCACATCTGAAAAAAAAGAGATGATGTTGACTTCAGCACTCTACAACACCAAGGCACATGGATACCCTTGTTAATCCCCAACCTGCTTGGAAGGAACCTGCAACCATTTACTTGAGTAACTGTACACTAGGGAAAGAAGAACACTCAGATCATTCAGGAGCTATTGAACATGGGGTCCCAGTGGACATGAAACCCAGGGATTCAAAGCACAGCCACATCCTGTGCTAGAGTAAACCCAGGTGAAGGTCAGGAAATAAGTTTCTTACCACCTATGTCTCACACAGGACCCACTGGATCCGTGGAGACACCAAGGGTTATTTTCCCAAATCCAGATGTGTAAGAGTGAATATGTTTAGCATTTGGAAGAATCATCTCAGTGGTTCTTTGTCCTGTGAGGATTTTTCCTATTAAAATAGAAAAATCAAAATAAAAATATCTAAATCTATCTGCCCTTATCCTCGACAATTAAAAAAAATCAACAAAAGCAAATCT
>NW_007219247.1:0-3594 GCF_000164805.1 Carlito syrichta | reverse complement strand
CTTGTCTACCTTTTGATTTCCTCAGGAGACTTCCTCTGTCCCCCTCTGATGTTCTTTGCAGCACACTACCGCCACCTTCTGGAGAAGATGTACAGCCTCCAACAGGATTTGAGATCCATATTTAACAACACCATGTTTACCTATGAGATAATCTTTGAACTTTTCAGATGGTAGCAAGGGCATGCAGAACTAAAAAGGCATAGTTTTAATCTATATATATGGTTAGCCTTTTTCCTAGCTCTAGTGCCCAGGGCTATTAACT
This sequence comes from Carlito syrichta, assembly GCF_000164805.1. Taxonomy (NCBI): domain Eukaryota; kingdom Metazoa; phylum Chordata; class Mammalia; order Primates; family Tarsiidae; genus Carlito; species Carlito syrichta. The sequence goes on along the minus strand of NW_007219247.1, from coordinate 3,332 downwards.
CTCAGAGTTGAACTGAGGTTCCCAGAGGCAATGCTATTGCCTCCACTTGGTGGGTCATTGATACCATATCATATTCCATCATTCATTGACCATTCTGGATAAAGTTGCTTCCACCCATAAGCCAGACTTCATCAGGGTCCTAAGATTTAAAGCCTACAGTACGTAGAGAGCTCTAAGAAGACCCATAGTTGTTTCCAGGTCATTGGAATAGGCAGTTGAGTTATAGTCTGAATTCTCTCTGAGAAGAGCCTTTGCTCTTCAATTTTTAGAATTACTCCCAGATAAGTTATCTCTCAGAAGACTAAATGCACCTTAAGCCTTGAGAACATACATCCTCTTTCTTCTTAGAAATTAAAGGTTTTGGAAGCGTGCTGGCAGGCTAGCTCCCGAGTAGAAGAGCAGATGATTAAATCATTCATATCCTGAATACCTGTTTCCCTCAGATCCTCCAGATCCCAAGTGAGAGCCTGGCTGCATAAGCAAGGGCTGTCCCAGAAACTGGGACAGGACCATCCAGGTCACCTGCTGTCCAATTTTTCCTCCATGATCCTATTCAAGGGTGAACAAAAACTAAAAGGTGGGATATAAGAGGATGCAGAAAAATGTATCCTTCAGATTCAAAACTGAAAACCACTGAGTGTCTGAGACTAGGTCCAGGGATTACATAGGGGTTTAGGACTATGGGATGTAGAGGTGCTACAGCCTCATTGATAGCCCTTAGATGATAGGCCAACCTGTATACCACATTTGGCTTTTTTTATAGGAAGAATAGGGATGTTACAGGGCAAGTTACAAGGGTCTAGCAGGTCATGTTTGATAAATTTGTCAATACAGGTTTGAAGGTCAACCCAAGCTTCTGGCAGAACTGGATATTGTTTCCTATGAGACAAGAAAGTAGGGACCTTTGATTTGACTATGACTGGCATTGTCACTCATGCTGGATCAGGGATGCTATTGGCCCAGACTCTAGGATTAACCTGGAGGTGACTAGGAACACAAGGAGTTTTGTCTGGCTTTGTTTCAGTGGGAACCATCATGAGAGGGAAAATAAGCAATTAATTTCATCCCCAAACTATACAAGTTTCCAGCTTGAATAACACATCTCTTCCCAGCAAGGGATTAGGACATTCAGTCATTACTAGAAATGAGTGGGAAGAAAGAATGCCCTCTCCAAAGGCCCCATGGAGAAATGTGGTTGTGAATCACCTAGTTACTGGGATTCCATTCACCCCACAACTTGACAAGAATTTGAGGAAAGAAGTTGGGAGAGAGTCTAATACAGAATAGGAGGTTTCTGAATCTCAAAGGAAATTTATGGTTTTGCCTGCCCCTTCCAAGGCAGCCGTGGGCTTTGTCCCTTCAATAGTGATTGTCTTATGGGGAACCAGCTGAAGCCTCCCCAGTTTACTACCAACAGATTTGGGCTATCCAAACCAAAGTTCCTTCAACCCTCGGGGAAGTCTGCCTTCCAGTGGCCAAACTTCCCACAGTTAGGGCATAGAGTTGGAGAAGGAGTCTTATACTTGGGACATTCCTTTTTTAGTAATGTGGTTGTCCACGGTTATAGTATTTACCTAGTAGAGTCAGTCTGGTGTCTTTTGGGACTTTCATGGGTCACTAGGAAATGGCAAACGAGTCTGCAAAGAAACCGATAGTTGTGCCGGTGATACCTGTGTTTTTCCTACTCCTGTTCTCCTTTAGCCAATTTGTTTTTTCCTTTGCCTCCCTATGTGTGACAACATATAGACATGGAGGCAGTGAAGAGTTTATCTAAGGAGACCTCTGGTTTATGGATTAGCTTTTGCAACTTTTTGTTTAGTTTAGCTTTTCTTTTCAAAATTTTTTATTTTAAATATGTGGGGTACAATTCAGGGTTAGGTATACAAATGTTCCTTATGCAGGTACCCTTGTTGATGAGGTGTGCCCCCTCTTCCCTGTCAGTTTCCCACTACTGCCAATCCCACTCACACCCTCTCCTGGCAGTTTGCAGTACTGTCAATCCCTTTCTTATAGTACTATGATAGTTCTTCAAGGTTTGTTTATGAGTGAGAACATGTTATACTCGGATTTCTGTTTCTGTGAATGATCACCCAGTATTATAGCCTCTAAGTCCATCCAAGTTGCTGTGAAGTTCATAGTTTTTCCTTCTTTATGGCTGCATAATATTCCATCATGTATAGTTTATTTTTTAATGTCTGAGGACAACTGCATGAGAACTCAGTCTTTAAGGATTAACTTTCTTTCATAGGAATTAGGATCTACATTGATGTGTTTGGCCAAAGTCTTCCTCAGGTGCTAATAAGCACCACTGATGTATTGAAAAGAGAAAACTACAGGCTCAGACCTATCACTCAGTAATTTTAAAAAGTGTGAGACTTTGAGTGGATGTTCATCTTTTGCATCCAAAGTACACAAAAATCTGGAGACAGAGGACTTAATTGTGAGGAGACAAAACTTCAGTGGAGCTCTCAATCTTGGCAAATTTTCTTGCCTAAATCAGAGGAGTGGGATCCCGAGAATAGGGGTAGGGTGATCTAGTCCTAAATAGATGCACTTGAGAACCTTGAGTTCAAATTCCCTGGACCTACACAAGACCCACTCTTCTTGTTGGAAAATAAAGCTTAGGATAAATGAATGCCACATTCAGTGAAGAAGAGACAGCAGAACTGCAGATGTGGAACAAGAAACCAAAACATTCACAGAAGTTTGCATCTTGTAACAGGTCTTTTATGTCAGAAAACCCATCAGCCACCTTAGATCCTCAAGAGAGTCGGGAAGAACTGCACGGTGAAAAGGACACCAGTTGCACTGCAATCCAAGTAGTACCTGTCCTCCATAGACCACATCTGAAAAAAAAGAGATGATGTTGACTTCAGCACTCTACAACACCAAGGCACATGGATACCCTTGTTAATCCCCAACCTGCTTGGAAGGAACCTGCAACCATTTACTTGAGTAACTGTACACTAGGGAAAGAAGAACACTCAGATCATTCAGGAGCTATTGAACATGGGGTCCCAGTGGACATGAAACCCAGGGATTCAAAGCACAGCCACATCCTGTGCTAGAGTAAACCCAGGTGAAGGTCAGGAAATAAGTTTCTTACCACCTATGTCTCACACAGGACCCACTGGATCCGTGGAGACACCAAGGGTTATTTTCCCAAATCCAGATGTGTAAGAGTGAATATGTTTAGCATTTGGAAGAATCATCTCAGTGGTTCTTTGTCCTGTGAGGATTTTTCCTATTAAAATAGAAAAATCAAAATAAAAATATCTAAATCTATCTGCCCTTATCCTCGACAATTAAAAAAAATCAACAAAAGCAAATCT